>NW_026543467.1:0-27702 GCF_028750875.1 Macrosteles quadrilineatus
GTTATAATTTATTTACAATTAGTGAATAAACGGAACTAGCTGCTGTGTCCGTGATTCGAAACGGGAAGATGTACCAAAAGTCCATACTGCCTAATCCAAACACTTGTTAAGTAGATTGAATTTTTAAACAAATAGCAATCAAATTTTTACAAAAATATATACCCTACATTGCAATTACCCTACTGTTTACATTAAAATATATCAATAACATAATTTTTATAACTTAAGGTTATAGAATTTTTCTTCATTTAAATAATCAATTGCATAAATAAACCTACCACATAGTTGTGTAAATTACATAATGTTTACAATTAACATAAATATGTTCTTCTTCTCATTTTTAATTTCTGACAACAGCTGTAGTTACATAACAATGTCTGTTTCCCATGAATCTTATGGAGAAATATGAACCTGTAAAGGGCCCCAGGGCCTCACCCTAATTATTTCCCTAAAAAGAAAGTTCCCTGCACAACTTCACGTTACGCTCTTTCCAAATGACACCAAAAACATACAGTTTCGGAGGAGTAAATGTCACAGAAAAACCTGCTTGCGTATTAAATAAGTTAAAAATCCCTCACCTCACAATTTTGAAAGCCCGTGAAGCAGATACTAGTTCAATATCGAAGGTGGGGGGTAGTTCTAATCCTCGGAGCGGTAGCTTATAACATAGATGGATCTATGCTTATAGTTTATCTCATACAAAACACACAAACACCACCTCTTCTTTATAATAGTATAGATAGATTTAGTAGATGATAGATGGATAGATAGATGTCATTATTATGTGATTATTGTTATTGTTTATATTTGATTTGTTTACAATTTTTACACAGATTTAGTTTAGTAAGTAAAGATACTTTGAAATATGAATCAATTACTTCATACAATTTTCAACAGTACATTAGTGGAATGCCCCGAACCCATTGTGCCAAGAGTTAAAGTACGGTATTAATGCTACTTTGATATTATCCGGAGGCCACCCTTATACAGTGTGCTGCGGCGGTTATGTTAGGTTGGGTTATCATACATATGTTTGTAGAACTTTCTTATTTTCGCTATGGATGGAATGATACCAGATGAGTCATACCATCGCCAAATCCCCTCCAAGTAGGCCAAGGTCAGGTCGTTGACCAATGGCCGGAGCGCGCGCATCACCTGTCACCGCCTGTATCTCAGGTATCGTCACTCATGTTGTATTGTTAGATTCATAATGAAACGAGGAAACCCAACCTAACATAACCGCACGTCCATGTCACTGGCCCGGCCATGACGGAATTAGTACATATGAATTATGCTAATATTTAGTACCTATTTCGTACTATTTAGTACCAACAAACAAAAAATTAGTACCCCACTCGGTACCGGATAACTAATTAATTTAGGATTCCGGGCCAGTGACATGCTGGCCCGGCCATTTTCGAATTTGATCCTAATATGTATACCATCATTTAGTACCTATTTCGTACTATTTTGTACCTCCATTAATATAATTTGTACCTCAAAGAAAACCAAGCTACGGGCCCGTTAACTGTACAGGTCAACGACCCCTCAGCCCGGCCATGTCGTAACCTATGGTTATAAGCTATACTACTACTTAGTACTTATTTCGTACTATTTTGTACCTCCAATAATATAATTTGTACCTCAAAGAAAACCAAGCTACGGGTCCGTTAACTGTACAGGTCAATGACCCCTCAGCCCGGCCATATCGGAACCTATGGTTATAAGCTATACTACTATTTAGTACTTATTTCGTACTATTTTGTACCTCCATTCATATAATTTGTACTTCAAAGATAACCAAGCTACGGGTCCGTTAACTGTACAGGTCAATGACCCCTCAGCCCGGCCATATCGGAACCTATGGTTATAAGCTATACTACTATTTAGTACTTATTTCGTACTATTTTGTACCTCCATTCATATAATTTGTACTTCAAAGATAACCAAGCTACGGGCCCGTTAACTGTACAGGTCAATGACCCCTCAGCCCGGCCATATCGGAACCTGTAGTTTTAAGCTATGCTACTATTTAGTACCCTGTTCGTACTTTTTACATATTGTATGTGTAATCATGTTATTGTTAGTGGTTAATTACCCCTCAGCCCGGCCATGTCACAGTTTCTAGTTATAAGGTATGCTATTATTTAGTACTCAATAATTAACAAGTGATGCAGTTATTTGGTGGTTATCTCCAACTATTTAGTTCTTCATATTAAACAATATGCAACACAATACAACAATGCAACAATATGCAATATCATACAACCCAAGTAATCAATGTGTCGAGTTTTAGGCTATTTTGGTGCGAGGGGACTGTGGTGATTTTTTTTATATCATTCAACATTAATTAATAACATAAATTAATCGCGGTTGGCCCGTCCAACGTACGGGAATTTAGTAGTCAACTAAAACTGAAGTAATATCAATATTTCTAGAATGTAGAATGTTAGCGTCGGCTGCTAGACTTTTTACAATTTTAAACTTATCTTTTAAAAAACTGAAACCCTAAACTAAAATTACGGCTTCAAAAATTCCCTAGTTTTCAAAATTATCTGTCTTTCAACACAAAAATCTTGAAAATCCGTAAAGTGGTTGATTCAGAATCGTGAAATAAAAAACCCTGTCACGTTTTAATATTTATGATGATCAGCAAAAGTTTTAAACATTTGTATTATGTAGTAAATATAATTGCATAAATCATTCATTAATTTATTCATTCATTCATGTAACTGCTGTTTTTCTGCTAGCTTTGTGATTGTGAGTGTGACTAGAGTGAGCCGTAAGAGGGAAGGCCGGAAACGGTGGTCGTGGGAGAGGAGGTGAGGAGCGATAGTTCCCTCCCTTCCTTTTCAAGGTCAGCCACCCGACCTTGCTTACTACCAGTGTTACCACCTCCTCCTCCTACTCCGAGCAAAATATCCCTAGATCCATTATTATATTTTTGCCTGGAAATCTCAAGATGTCGTAAAATGTCCCAAATATGTCCCAAGACTTACACTTGTGGCAATAAAGCTCCAAACATGAGTTTTTAGAATCAATTGTACAAGTTTTTGGTTATTGATGATGAATGTCAACGCCAAGCAAACCAATTCACACACTATTTACACTTTTCTTAACTGTATTCAAAAAAGGTTAATATGTTGGTATAGTTGTTATGCTCGGTTATTCTTTCATTCTTCGCCAAAATAGGTACTACAATAATAATTAAGTTCAATTCCAATATGTACTGGTGGGTTTGTTTATAAAACAGCTACATAGGCTATATGTCTTTATTTATTTATTTAGGGGTCATAATTTGTGAAGTTTTCAGTGAAATAAATTAAATATAAAGTCAAATAAAAATCCCTATAAATGATTTTGTCCCTAAAACGGTCCTTGCGTTTTAAAAAGTCCCTGGATTCGGGACAAATCCCTATGAGTGGCAACACTGCTCAATGGCACAGCCGAATGGCGAATGCTCGCGCCCATCCTTTTGCACGTGAGTGCCATGAGATATACAGTATATATAAAGTAATCAATATACAGTATCGAAAAATCTATAGCCTATATCGATGTGTTCATTCGAATGAGTGTAGGACGAAAACTAATGTGAAGCTAAATTTTAAAATATTACACTTTTCCTGTTAGTCTAGTTTAAAATTGTTTGTTAGTTTGATATATTTTAATAGCCGGTGTTAAATAAAGGCATTCCTCATAACTACAGATTGAGACATGGTCGGGCTGAGGGGACATTGGCCTGTACAGTGTACGTGCCAATAGCTTGGTTATCTTTGAGGTAAAATTTATTTTAATGGTGGTACGAAATAGGTACTAAATAGTTGCAAGGGAATGACTTGATCGTAAAACATGTTAAAATGTAACATGTAAAAATGTAACATGTGGAAATATAAGAAGTTAAAATGTAACATGTTAAAATGTAACGTGTTAAAATGTAACATTTTAAAATGTAACATGCTTAAATGTAACGTGTTAAAATGTAACATATTAAAATGTAACATGTAAAAATGTAACATGTAAAATTGTAACCTTTTAAAATGTAACATGCTTAAAGGTAACTTGTTAAAATGTAACACATTAAAAACAGAATGGTACTGTAGCCATCAGGGAACTGTCGGATAAAACTGTCAGCATTGGCCAGCCCAGCAGCCTCGTACACCTGTGACAAAGATTAATTAAATTAGTAATACCAAACTAGTGACAGGTAATACAAACAAAGTAACATAGAATCAAACCAGCTACCTTCTAATTACAAGGCGAGTACAGCAGTACTATAATCACTCAACCACCAAGCTGACATAAAAACTTTTACTCATACCAGTACTCATAACGTTTTTAATGTGTTACATTTTAACAAGTTACCTTTAAGCATGTTACATTTTAAAAGGTTACAATTTTACATGTTACATTTTTACATGTTACATTTTAATATGTTACATTTTAACACGTTACATTTAAGCATGTTACATTTTAAAATGTTACATTTTAACACGTTACATTTTAACATGTTACATTTTAACTTCTTATATTTCCACATGTTACATTTTTACATGTTACATTATTCCCTTGCAACTGACCTGGTAGCCTCGTCTAGTATGAGGATGGATGGGATTTTCAGTAGAGCGCGGGCGATAGCTATCCTCTGTTTCTGGCCCCCAGACACGGTAACTCCTCTCTCCCCCAGAATGGTACTGTAGCCATCAGGGAACTGTCGGATAAAACTGTCAGCATTGGCCAGCCCAGCAGCCTCGTACACCTGTGACAAAGATTAATTAAATTAGTAATACCAAACTAGTGACAGGTAATACAAACAAAGTAACATAGAATCAAACCAGCTACCTTCTGATTACAAGGCGAGTACAGCAGTACTACAATCACTCAACCACCAAGCTGACATAAAAATCGTCGTCGTCGTCGTCGTCGTCGTCGTCGTCGTCCGTCGTCGTCGTCGTCGTCGTCGTCGTCGTCGTCGTCGTCGTCGTCGTCGTCGTCGTCGTCGTCGTCGTCGTCGTCGTCGTCGTCGTCGTCGTCGTCGTCGTCGTCGTCGTCGTCGTCGTCGTCGTCGTCGTCGTCGTCGTCGTCGTCGTCGTCGTCGTCGTCGTCGTCGTCGTCGTCGTCGTCGTCGTCGTCGTCGTCGTCGTCGTCGTCGTCGTCGTCGTCGTCGTCGTCGTCGTCGTCGTCGTCGTCGTCGTCGTCGTCGTCGTCGTCGTCGTCGTCGTCGTCGTCGTCGTCGTCGTCGTCGTCGTCGTCGTCGTCGTCGTCGTCGTCGTCGTCGTCGTCGTCGTCGTCGTCGTCGTCGTCGTCGTCGTCGTCGTCGTCGTCGTCGTCGTCGTCGTCGTCGTCGTCGTCGTCGTCGTCGTCGTCGTCGTCGTCGTCGTCGTCGTCGTCGTCGTCTACATTTTTACATTTTACATATTTACATGTTACATTTTAACATTTTTTATGATCAAGTCTTTCCCTTGCAACTGACCTGGTAGCCTCGTCTAGTATGAGGATGGATGGGATTTTCAGTAGAGCGCGGGCGATAGCTATCCTCTGTTTCTGGCCCCCAGACACGGTAACTCCTCTCTTCCCCAGAATGGTACTGTAGCCATCAGGGAACTGTCGGATAAAACTGTCAGCATTGGCCAGCCCAGCAGCCTCGTACACCTGTGACAAAGATTAATTAAATTAGTAATACCAAACTAGTGACGGGTAATACAAACAAAGTAACATAGAATCAAACCAGCTACCTTCTGATTACAGCAGTACTATAATCACTCAACCACCAAGCTGACATAAAAACTTTTACTCATACCAGTACTCATAACGTTTTTAATATGTTACATTTTAACAAGTTACCTTTAAGCATGTTACATTTTAAAAGGTTACAATTTTACATGTTACATTTTTACATGTTACATTTTAATATGTTACATTTTAACACGTTACATTTAAGCATGTTACATTTTAAAATGTTACATTTTAACTTCTCATATTTCCACATGTTACATTTTTACATGTTACATTTTAACATGTTTTACGATCAAGTCATTCCCTTGCAACTGACCTGGTAGCCTCGTCTAGTATGAGGATGGATGGGATTTTCAGTAGAGCGCTAAGAGCGCTTGTAGCGGCGATAGCTATCCTCTGTTTCTGGCCCCCAGACACGGTAACTCCTCTCTCCCCAGAATGGTACTGTAGCCATCAGGGAACTGTCGGATAAAACTGTCAGCATTGGCCAGCCCAGCAGCCTCGTACACCTGTGACAAAGATTAATTAAATTAGTAATACCAAACTAGTGACGGGTAATACAAACAAAGTAACATAGAATCAAACCAGCTACCTTCTAATTACAAGGCGAGTACAGCAGTACTATAATCACTCAACCACCAAGCTGACATAAAAACTTTTACTCATACCAGTACTCATAACGTTTTTAATATGTTACATTTTAACAAGTTACCTTTAAGCATGTTACATTTTAAAAGGTTACAATTTTACATGTTACATTTTAATATGTTACATTTTAACACGTTACATTTAAGCATGTTACATTTTAAAATGTTACATTTTAACTTCTTATATTTCCACATGTTACATTTTTACATGTTACATTTTAACATGTTTTACGATCAAGTCATTCCCTTGCAACTGACCTGGTAGCCTCGTCTAGTATGAGGATGGATGGGATTTTCAGTAGAGCGCTAAGAGCGCTTGTAGCGGCGATAGCTATCCTCTGTTTCTGGCCCCCAGACACGGTAACTCCTCTCTCCCCCAGAATGGTACTGTAGCCATCAGGGAACTGTCGGATAAAACTGTCAGCATTGGCCAGCCCAGCAGCCTCGTACACCTGTGACAAAGATTAATTAAATTAGTAATACCAAACTAGTGACAGGTTATACAAACAAAGTAACATAGAATCAAACCAGCTACCTTCTAATTACAAGGCGAGTACAGCAGTACTATAATCACTCAACCACCAAGCTGACATAAAATTTTTTACTCATACCAGTACTCATAACGTTTTTAATGTGTTACATTTTAACAAGTTACCTTTAAGCATGTTACATTTTAAAAGGTTACAATTTTACATGTTACATTTTTACATGTTACATTTTAATATGTTACATTTTAACACGTTACATTTAAGCATGTTACATTTTAAAATGTTACATTTTAACACGTTACATTTTAACATGTTACATTTTAACTTCTTATATTTCCACATGTTACATTTTTACATGTTACATTTTAACATGTTTTACGATCAAGTCATTCCCTTGCAACTGACCTGGTAGCCTCGTCTAGTATGAGGATGGATGGGATTTTCAGTAGAGCGCGGGCGATAGCTATCCTCTGTTTCTGGCCCCCAGACACGGTAACTCCTCTCTCCCCCAGAATGGTACTGTAGCCATCAGGGAACTGTCGGATAAAACTGTCAGCATTGGCCAGCCCAGCAGCCTCGTACACCTGTGACAAAGATTAATTAAATTAGTAATACCAAACTAGTGACAGGTAATACAAACAAAGTAACATAGAATCAAACCAGCTACCTTCTGATTACAAGGCGAGTACAGCAGTACTACAATCACTCAACCACCAAGCTGACATAAAAATCGTCGTCGTCGTCGTCGTCGTCGTCGTCGTCGTCGTCGTCGTCGTCGTCGTCGTCGTCGTCGTCGTCGTCGTCGTCGTCGTCGTCGTCGTCGTCGTCGTCGTCGTCGTCGTCGTCGTCGTCGTCGTCGTCGTCGTCGTCGTCGTCGTCGTCGTCGTCGTCGTCGTCGTCGTCGTCGTCGTCGTCGTCGTCGTCGTCGTCGTCGTCGTCGTCGTCGTCGTCGTCGTCGTCGTCGTCGTCGTCGTCGTCGTCGTCGTCGTCGTCGTCGTCGTCGTCGTCGTCGTCGTCGTCGTCGTCGTCGTCGTCGTCGTCGTCGTCGTCGTCGTCGTCGTCGTCGTCGTCGTCGTCGTCGTCGTCGTCGTCGTCGTCGTCGTCGTCGTCGTCGTCGTCGTCGTCGTCGTCGTCGTCGTCGTCGTCGTCGTCGTCGTCGTCGTCGTCGTCGTCGTCGTCGTCGTCGTCGTCGTCGTCGTCGTCGTCGTCGTCGTCGTCGTCGTCGTCGTCGTCGTCGTCGTCGTCGTCGTCGTCGTCGTCGTCGTCGTCGTCGTCGTCGTCAACTACATTTTTACATTTTACATATTTACATGTTACATTTTAACATTTTTTATGATCAAGTCTTTCCCTTGCAACTGACCTGGTAGCCTCGTCTAGTATGAGGATGGATGGGATTTTCAGTAGAGCGCGGGCGATAGCTATCCTCTGTTTCTGGCCCCCAGACACGGTAACTCCTCTCTTCCCCAGAATGGTACTGTAGCCATCAGGGAACTGTCGGATAAAACTGTCAGCATTGGCCAGCCCAGCAGCCTCGTACACCTGTGACAAAGATTAATTAAATTAGTAATACCAAACTAGTGACGGGTAATACAAACAAAGTAACATAGAATCAAACCAGCTACCTTCTGATTACAGCAGTACTATAATCACTCAACCACCAAGCTGACATAAAAACTTTTACTCATACCAGTACTCATAACGTTTTTAATATGTTACATTTTAACAAGTTACCTTTAAGCATGTTACATTTTAAAAGGTTACAATTTTACATGTTACATTTTTACATGTTACATTTTAATATGTTACATTTTAACACGTTACATTTAAGCATGTTACATTTTAAAATGTTACATTTTAACTTCTTATATTTCCACATGTTACATTTTTACATGTTACATTTTAACATGTTTTACGATCAAGTCATTCCCTTGCAACTGACCTGGTAGCCTCGTCTAGTATGAGGATGGATGGGATTTTCAGTAGAGCGCTAAGAGCGCTTGTAGCGGCGATAGCTATCCTCTGTTTCTGGCCCCCAGACACGGTAACTCCTCTCTCCCCCAGAATGGTACTGTAGCCATCAGGGAACTGTCGGATAAAACTGTCAGCATTGGCCAGCCCAGCAGCCTCGTACACCTGTGACAAAGATTAATTAAATTAGTAATACCAAACTAGTGACAGGTTATACAAACAAAGTAACATAGAATCAAACCAGCTACCTTCTAATTACAAGGCGAGTACAGCAGTACTATAATCACTCAACCACCAAGCTGACATAAAATTTTTTACTCATACCAGTACTCATAACGTTTTTAATGTGTTACATTTTAACAAGTTACCTTTAAGCATGTTACATTTTAAAAGGTTACAATTTTACATGTTACATTTTTACATGTTACATTTTAATATGTTACATTTTAACACGTTACATTTAAGCATGTTACATTTTAAAATGTTACATTTTAACACGTTACATTTTAACATGTTACATTTTAACTTCTTATATTTCCACATGTTACATTTTTACATGTTACATTTTAACATGTTTTACGATCAAGTCATTCCCTTGCAACTGACCTGGTAGCCTCGTCTAGTATGAGGATGGATGGGATTTTCAGTAGAGCGCGGGCGATAGCTATCCTCTGTTTCTGGCCCCCAGACACGGTAACTCCTCTCTCCGACACGGTAACTCCTCTCTCCCCCAGAATGGTACTGTAGCCATCAGGGAACTGTCGGATAAAACTGTCAGCATTGGCCAGCCCAGCAGCCTCGTACACCTGTGACAAAGATTAATTAAATTAGTAATACCAAACTAGTGACAGGTAATACAAACAAAGTAACATAGAATCAAACCAGCTACCTTCTGATTACAAGGCGAGTACAGCAGTACTACAATCACTCAACCACCAAGCTGACATAAAAATCGTCGTCGTCGTCGTCGTCGTCGTCGTCGTCGTCGTCGTCGTCGTCGTCGTCGTCGTCGTCGTCGTCGTCGTCGTCGTCGTCGTCGTCGTCGTCGTCGTCGTCGTCGTCGTCGTCGTCGTCGTCGTCGTCGTCGTCGTCGTCGTCGTCGTCGTCGTCGTCGTCGTCGTCGTCGTCGTCGTCGTCGTCGTCGTCGTCGTCGTCGTCGTCGTCGTCGTCGTCGTCGTCGTCGTCGTCGTCGTCGTCGTCGTCGTCGTCGTCGTCGTCGTCGTCGTCGTCGTCGTCGTCGTCGTCGTCGTCGTCGTCGTCGTCGTCGTCGTCGTCGTCGTCGTCGTCGTCGTCGTCGTCGTCGTCGTCGTCGTCGTCGTCGTCGTCGTCGTCGTCGTCGTCGTCGTCGTCGTCGTCGTCGTCGTCGTCGTCGTCGTCGTCGTCGTCGTCGTCGTCGTCGTCGTCGTCGTCGTCGTCGTCGTCGTCGTCGTCGTCGTCGTCGTCGTCGTCGTCGTCATCTACATTTTTACATTTTACATATTTACATGTTACATTTTAACATTTTTTATGATCAAGTCTTTCCCTTGCAACTGACCTGGTAGCCTCGTCTAGTATGAGGATGGATGGGATTTTCAGTAGAGCGCGGGCGATAGCTATCCTCTGTTTCTGGCCCCCAGACACGGTAACTCCTCTCTTCCCCAGAATGGTACTGTAGCCATCAGGGAACTGTCGGATAAAACTGTCAGCATTGGCCAGCCCAGCAGCCTCGTACACCTGTGACAAAGATTAATTAAATTAGTAATACCAAACTAGTGACGGGTAATACAAACAAAGTAACATAGAATCAAACCAGCTACCTTCTGATTACAGCAGTACTATAATCACTCAACCACCAAGCTGACATAAAAACTTTTACTCATACCAGTACTCATAACGTTTTTAATATGTTACATTTTAACAAGTTACCTTTAAGCATGTTACATTTTAAAAGGTTACAATTTTACATGTTACATTTTTACATGTTACATTTTAATATGTTACATTTTAACACGTTACATTTAAGCATGTTACATTTTAAAATGTTACATTTTAACTTCTCATATTTCCACATGTTACATTTTTACATGTTACATTTTAACATGTTTTACGATCAAGTCATTCCCTTGCAACTGACCTGGTAGCCTCGTCTAGTATGAGGATGGATGGGATTTTCAGTAGAGCGCTAAGAGCGCTTGTAGCGGCGATAGCTATCCTCTGTTTCTGGCCCCCAGACACGGTAACTCCTCTCTCCCCCAGAATGGTACTGTAGCCATCAGGGAACTGTCGGATAAAACTGTCAGCATTGGCCAGCCCAGCAGCCTCGTACACCTGTGACAAAGATTAATTAAATTAGTAATACCAAACTAGTGACGGGTAATACAAACAAAGTAACATAGAATCAAACCAGCTACCTTCTAATTACAAGGCGAGTACAGCAGTACTATAATCACTCAACCACCAAGCTGACATAAAAACTTTTACTCATACCAGTACTCATAACGTTTTTAATATGTTACATTTTAACAAGTTACCTTTAAGCATGTTACATTTTAAAAGGTTACAATTTTACATGTTACATTTTAATATGTTACATTTTAACACGTTACATTTAAGCATGTTACATTTTAAAATGTTACATTTTAACTTCTTATATTTCCACATGTTACATTTTTACATGTTACATTTTAACATGTTTTACGATCAAGTCATTCCCTTGCAACTGACCTGGTAGCCTCGTCTAGTATGAGGATGGATGGGATTTTCAGTAGAGCGCTAAGAGCGCTTGTAGCGGCGATAGCTATCCTCTGTTTCTGGCCCCCAGACACGGTAACTCCTCTCTCCCCCAGAATGGTACTGTAGCCATCAGGGAACTGTCGGATAAAACTGTCAGCATTGGCCAGCCCAGCAGCCTCGTACACCTGTGACAAAGATTAATTAAATTAGTAATACCAAACTAGTGACAGGTTATACAAACAAAGTAACATAGAATCAAACCAGCTACCTTCTAATTACAAGGCGAGTACAGCAGTACTATAATCACTCAACCACCAAGCTGACATAAAATTTTTTACTCATACCAGTACTCATAACGTTTTTAATGTGTTACATTTTAACAAGTTACCTTTAAGCATGTTACATTTTAAAAGGTTACAATTTTACATGTTACATTTTTACATGTTACATTTTAATATGTTACATTTTAACACGTTACATTTAAGCATGTTACATTTTAAAATGTTACATTTTAACACGTTACATTTTAACATGTTACATTTTAACTTCTTATATTTCCACATGTTACATTTTTACATGTTACATTTTAACATGTTTTACGATCAAGTCATTCCCTTGCAACTGACCTGGTAGCCTCGTCTAGTATGAGGATGGATGGGATTTTCAGTAGAGCGCGGGCGATAGCTATCCTCTGTTTCTGGCCCCCAGACACGGTAACTCCTCTCTCCCCCAGAATGGTACTGTAGCCATCAGGGAACTGTCGGATAAAACTGTCAGCATTGGCCAGCCCAGCAGCCTCGTACACCTGTGACAAAGATTAATTAAATTAGTAATACCAAACTAGTGACAGGTAATACAAACAAAGTAACATAGAATCAAACCAGCTACCTTCTGATTACAAGGCGAGTACAGCAGTACTACAATCACTCAACCACCAAGCTGACATAAAAATCGTCGTCGTCGTCGTCGTCGTCGTCGTCGTCGTCGTCGTCGTCGTCGTCGTCGTCGTCGTCGTCGTCGTCGTCGTCGTCGTCGTCGTCGTCGTCGTCGTCGTCGTCGTCGTCGTCGTCGTCGTCGTCGTCGTCGTCGTCGTCGTCGTCGTCGTCGTCGTCGTCGTCGTCGTCGTCGTCGTCGTCGTCGTCGTCGTCGTCGTCGTCGTCGTCGTCGTCGTCGTCGTCGTCGTCGTCGTCGTCGTCGTCGTCGTCGTCGTCGTCGTCGTCGTCGTCGTCGTCGTCGTCGTCGTCGTCGTCGTCGTCGTCGTCGTCGTCGTCGTCGTCGTCGTCGTCGTCGTCGTCGTCGTCGTCGTCGTCGTCGTCGTCGTCGTCGTCGTCGTCGTCGTCGTCGTCGTCGTCGTCGTCGTCGTCGTCGTCGTCGTCGTCGTCGTCGTCGTCGTCGTCGTCGTCGTCGTCGTCGTCGTCGTCGTCGTCGTCGTCGTCGTCGTCGTCGTCGTCGTCGTCGTCGTCGTCGTCGTCGTCGTCGTCGTCGTCGTCGTCGTCGTCATCTACATTTTTACATTTTACATATTTACATGTTACATTTTAACATTTTTTATGATCAAGTCTTTCCCTTGCAACTGACCTGGTAGCCTCGTCTAGTATGAGGATGGATGGGATTTTCAGTAGAGCGCGGGCGATAGCTATCCTCTGTTTCTGGCCCCCAGACACGGTAACTCCTCTCTTCCCCAGAATGGTACTGTAGCCATCAGGGAACTGTCGGATAAAACTGTCAGCATTGGCCAGCCCAGCAGCCTCGTACACCTGTGACAAAGATTAATTAAATTAGTAATACCAAACTAGTGACGGGTAATACAAACAAAGTAACATAGAATCAAACCAGCTACCTTCTGATTACAGCAGTACTATAATCACTCAACCACCAAGCTGACATAAAAACTTTTACTCATACCAGTACTCATAACGTTTTTAATATGTTACATTTTAACAAGTTACCTTTAAGCATGTTACATTTTAAAAGGTTACAATTTTACATGTTACATTTTTACATGTTACATTTTAATATGTTACATTTTAACACGTTACATTTAAGCATGTTACATTTTAAAATGTCACATTTTAACACGTTACATTTTAACATGTTACATTTTAACTTCTTATATTTCCACATGTTACATTTTTACATGTTACATTTTAACATGTTTTACGATCAAGTCATTCCCTTGCAACTGACCTGGTAGCCTCGTCTAGTATGAGGATGGATGGGATTTTCAGTAGAGCGCTAAGAGCGCTTGTAGCGGCGATAGCTATCCTCTGTTTCTGGCCCCCAGACACGGTAACTCCTCTCTCCCCCAGAATGGTACTGTAGCCATCAGGGAACTGTCGGATAAAACTGTCAGCATTGGCCAGCCCAGCAGCCTCGTACACCTGTGACAAAGATTAATTAAATTAGTAATACCAAACTAGTGACAGGTAATACAAACAAAGTAACATAGAATCAAACCAGCTACCTTCTAATTACAAGGCGAGTACAGCAGTACTATAATCACTCAACCACCAAGCTGACATAAAAACTTTTACTCATACCAGTACCGGTACTCATAACGTTTTTAATGTGTTACATTTTAACAAGTTACCTTTAAGCATGTTACATTTTAAAAGGTTACAATTTTACATGTTACATTTTTACATGTTACATTTTAATATGTTACATTTTAACACGTTACATTTAAGCATGTTACATTTTAAAATGTTACATTTTAACACGTTACATTTTAACATGTTACATTTTAACTTCTTATATTTCCACATGTTACATTTTAACATGTTTTACGATCAAGTCATTCCCTTGCAACTGACCTGGTAGCCTCGTCTAGTATGAGGATGGATGGGATTTTCAGTAGAGCGCGGGCGATAGCTATCCTCTGTTTCTGGCCCCCAGACACGGTAACTCCTCTCTCCCCCAGAATGGTACTGTAGCCATCAGGGAACTGTCGGATAAAACTGTCAGCATTGGCTAGCCCAGCAGCCTCGTACACCTGTGACAAAGATTAATTAAATTAGTAATACCAAACTAGTGACAGGTAATACAAACAAAGTAACATAGAATCAAACCAGCTACCTTCTAATTACAAGGCGAGTACAGCAGTACTATAATCACTCAACCACCAAGCTGACATAAAAACTTTTACTCATACCAGTACTCATAACGTTTTTAATGTGTTACATTTTAACAAGTTACCTTTAAGCATGTTACATTTTAAAAGGTTACAATTTTACATGTTACATTTTTACATGTTACATTTTAATATGTTACATTTTAACACGTTACATTTAAGCATGTTACATTTTAAAATGTTACATTTTAACACGTTACATTTTAACATGTTACATTTTAACTTCTTATATTTCCACATGTAACATTTTTACATGTTACATTTTAACATGTTTTACGATCAAGTCATTCCCTTGCAACTGACCTGGTAGCCTCGTCTAGTATGAGGATGGATGGGATTTTCAGTAGAGCGCGGGCGATAGCTATCCTCTGTTTCTGGCCCCCAGACACGGTAACTCCTCTCTCCCCCAGAATGGTACTGTAGCCATCAGGGAACTGTCGGATAAAACTGTCAGCATTGGCCAGCCCAGCAGCCTCGTACACCTGTGACAAAGATTAATTAAATTAGTAATACCAAACTAGTGACAGGTAATACAAACAAAGTAACATAGAATCAAACCAGCTACCTTCTGATTACAAGGCGAGTACAGCAGTACTACAATCACTCAACCACCAAGCTGACATAAAAATCGTCGTCGTCGTCGTCGTCGTCGTCGTCGTCGTCGTCGTCGTCGTCGTCGTCGTCGTCGTCGTCGTCGTCGTCGTCGTCGTCGTCGTCGTCGTCGTCGTCGTCGTCGTCGTCGTCGTCGTCGTCGTCGTCGTCGTCGTCGTCGTCGTCGTCGTCGTCGTCGTCGTCGTCGTCGTCGTCGTCGTCGTCGTCGTCGTCGTCGTCGTCGTCGTCGTCGTCGTCCGTCGTCGTCGTCGTCGTCGTCGTCGTCGTCGTCGTCGTCGTCGTCGTCGTCGTCGTCGTCGTCGTCGTCGTCGTCGTCGTCGTCGTCGTCGTCGTCGTCGTCGTCGTCGTCGTCGTCGTCGTCGTCGTCGTCGTCGTCGTCGTCGTCGTCGTCGTCGTCGTCGTCGTCGTCGTCGTCGTCGTCGTCGTCGTCGTCGTCGTCGTCGTCGTCGTCGTCGTCGTCGTCGTCGTCGTCGTCGTCTACATTTTTACATTTTACATATTTACATGTTACATTTTAACATTTTTTATGATCAAGTCTTTCCCTTGCAACTGACCTGGTAGCCTCGTCTAGTATGAGGATGGATGGGATTTTCAGTAGAGCGCGGGCGATAGCTATCCTCTGTTTCTGGCCCCCAGACACGGTAACTCCTCTCTTCCCCAGAATGGTACTGTAGCCATCAGGGAACTGTCGGATAAAACTGTCAGCATTGGCCAGCCCAGCAGCCTCGTACACCTGTGACAAAGATTAATTAAATTAGTAATACCAAACTAGTGACGGGTAATACAAACAAAGTAACATAGAATCAAACCAGCTACCTTCTGATTACAGCAGTACTATAATCACTCAACCACCAAGCTGACATAAAAACTTTTACTCATACCAGTACTCATAACGTTTTTAATATGTTACATTTTAACAAGTTACCTTTAAGCATGTTACATTTTAAAAGGTTACAATTTTACATGTTACATTTTACATGTTACATTTTAATATGTTACATTTTAACACGTTACATTTAAGCATGTTACATTTTAAAATGTTACATTTTAACTTCTCATATTTCCACATGTTACATTTTTACATGTTACATTTTAACATGTTTTACGATCAAGTCATTCCCTTGCAACTGACCTGGTAGCCTCGTCTAGTATGAGGATGGATGGGATTTTCAGTAGAGCGCTAAGAGCGCTTGTAGCGGCGATAGCTATCCTCTGTTTCTGGCCCCCAGACACGGTAACTCCTCTCTCCCCCAGAATGGTACTGTAGCCATCAGGGAACTGTCGGATAAAACTGTCAGCATTGGCCAGCCCAGCAGCCTCGTACACCTGTGACAAAGATTAATTAAATTAGTAATACCAAACTAGTGACGGGTAATACAAACAAAGTAACATAGAATCAAACCAGCTACCTTCTAATTACAAGGCGAGTACAGCAGTACTATAATCACTCAACCACCAAGCTGACATAAAAACTTTTACTCATACCAGTACTCATAACGTTTTTAATATGTTACATTTTAACAAGTTACCTTTAAGCATGTTACATTTAAAAGGTTACAATTTTACATGTTACATTTTTACATGTTACATTTTAATATGTTACATTTTAACACGTTACATTTAAGCATGTTACATTTTAAAATGTTACATTTTAACTTCTTATATTTCCACATGTTACATTTTTACATGTTACATTTTAACATGTTTTACGATCAAGTCATTCCCTTGCAACTGACCTGGTAGCCTCGTCTAGTATGAGGATGGATGGGATTTTTCAGTAGAGCGCTAAGAGCGCTTGTAGCGGCGATAGCTATCCTCTGTTTCTGGCCCCCAGACACGGTAACTCCTCTCTCCCCCAGAATGGTACTGTAGCCATCAGGGAACTGTCGGATAAAACTGTCAGCATTGGCCAGCCCAGCAGCCTCGTACACCTGTGACAAAGATTAATTAAATTAGTAATACCAAACTAGTGACAGGTTATACAAACAAAGTAACATAGAATCAAACCAGCTACCTTCTAATTACAAGGCGAGTACAGCAGTACTATAATCACTCAACCACCAAGCTGACATAAAATTTTTACTCATACCAGTACTCATAACGTTTTTAATGTGTTACATTTTAACAAGTTACCTTTAAGCATGTTACATTTTAAAAGGTTACAATTTTACATGTTACATTTTTACATGTTACATTTTAATATGTTACATTTTAACACGTTACATTTAAGCATGTTACATTTTAAAATGTTACATTTTAACACGTTACATTTTAACATGTTACATTTTAACTTCTTATATTTCCACATGTTACATTTTTACATGTTACATTTTAACATGTTTTACGATCAAGTCATTCCCTTGCAACTGACCTGGTAGCCTCGTCTAGTATGAGGATGGATGGGATTTTCAGTAGAGCGCGGGCGATAGCTATCCTCTGTTTCTGGCCCCCAGACACGGTAACTCCTCTCTCCCCCAGAATGGTACTGTAGCCATCAGGGAACTGTCGGATAAAACTGTCAGCATTGGCCAGCCCAGCAGCCTCGTACACCTGTGACAAAGATTAATTAAATTAGTAATACCAAACTAGTGACAGGTAATACAAACAAAGTAACATAGAATCAAACCAGCTACCTTCTGATTACAAGGCGAGTACAGCAGTACTACAATCACTCAACCACCAAGCTGACATAAAAATCGTCGTCGTCGTCGTCGTCGTCGTCGTCGTCGTCGTCGTCGTCGTCGTCGTCGTCGTCGTCGTCGTCGTCGTCGTCGTCGTCGTCGTCGTCGTCGTCGTCGTCGTCGTCGTCGTCGTCGTCGTCGTCGTCGTCGTCGTCGTCGTCGTCGTCGTCGTCGTCGTCGTCGTCGTCGTCGTCGTCGTCGTCGTCGTCGTCGTCGTCGTCGTCGTCGTCGTCGTCGTCGTCGTCGTCGTCGTCGTCGTCGTCGTCGTCGTCGTCGTCGTCGTCGTCGTCGTCGTCGTCGTCGTCGTCGTCGTCGTCGTCGTCGTCGTCGTCGTCGTCGTCGTCGTCGTCGTCGTCGTCGTCGTCGTCGTCGTCGTCGTCGTCGTCGTCGTCGTCGTCGTCGTCGTCGTCGTCGTCGTCGTCGTCGTCGTCGTCGTCGTCGTCGTCGTCGTCGTCGTCGTCGTCGTCGTCGTCGTCGTCGTCGTCGTCGTCGTCGTCGTCGTCGTCGTCGTCGTCGTCGTCGTCGTCGTCGTCGTCGTCGTCGTCGTCGTCGTCGTCGTCGTCGTCGTCGTCGTCGTCGTCGTCGTCGTCGTCGTCGTCGTCGTCGTCGTCGTCGTCGTTGTCGTCGTCGTCATCGTCGTCATCTACATTTTTACATTTTACATATTTACATGTTACATTTTAACATTTTTTATGATCAAGTCTTTCCCTTGCAACTGACCTGGTAGCCTCGTCTAGTATGAGGATGGATGGGATTTTCAGTAGAGCGCGGGCGATAGCTATCCTCTGTTTCTGGCCCCCAGACACGGTAACTCCTCTCTTCCCCAGAATGGTACTGTAGCCATCAGGGAACTGTCGGATAAAACTGTCAGCATTGGCCAGCCCAGCAGCCTCGTACACCTGTGACAAAGATTAATTAAATTAGTAATACCAAACTAGTGACGGGTAATACAAACAAAGTAACATAGAATCAAACCAGCTACCTTCTGATTACAGCAGTACTATAATCACTCAACCACCAAGCTGACATAAAAACTTTTACTCATACCAGTACTCATAACGTTTTTAATATGTTACATTTTAACAAGTTACCTTTAAGCATGTTACATTTTAAAAGGTTACAATTTTACATGTTACATTTTTACATGTTACATTTTAATATGTTACATTTTAACACGTTACATTTAAGCATGTTACATTTTAAAATGTTACATTTTAACTTCTCATATTTCCACATGTTACATTTTTACATGTTACATTTTAACATGTTTTACGATCAAGTCATTCCCTTGCAACTGACCTGGTAGCCTCGTCTAGTATGAGGATGGATGGGATTTTCAGTAGAGCGCTAAGAGCGCTTGTAGCGGCGATAGCTATCCTCTGTTTCTGGCCCCCAGACACGGTAACTCCTCTCTCCCCCAGAATGGTACTGTAGCCATCAGGGAACTGTCGGATAAAACTGTCAGCATTGGCCAGCCCAGCAGCCTCGTACACCTGTGACAAAGATTAATTAAATTAGTAATACCAAACTAGTGACAGGTAATACAAACAAAGTAACATAGAATCAAACCAGCTACCTTCTAATTACAAGGCGAGTACAGCAGTACTATAATCACTCAACCACCAAGCTGACATAAAAACTTTTACTCATACCAGTACCGGTACTCATAACGTTTTTAATGTGTTACATTTTAACAAGTTACCTTTAAGCATGTTACATTTTAAAAGGTTACAATTTTACATGTTACATTTTTACATGTTACATTTTAATATGTTACATTTTAACACGTTACATTTAAGCATGTTACATTTTAAAATGTTACATTTTAACACGTTACATTTTAACATGTTACATTTTAACTTCTTATATTTCCACATGTTACATTTTAACATGTTTTACGATCAAGTCATTCCCTTGCAACTGACCTGGTAGCCTCGTCTAGTATGAGGATGGATGGGATTTTCAGTAGAGCGCGGGCGATAGCTATCCTCTGTTTCTGGCCCCCAGACACGGTAACTCCTCTCTCCCCCAGAATGGTACTGTAGCCATCAGGGAACTGTCGGATAAAACTGTCAGCATTGGCTAGCCCAGCAGCCTCGTACACCTGTGACAAAGATTAATTAAATTAGTAATACCAAACTAGTGACAGGTAATACAAACAAAGTAACATAGAATCAAACCAGCTACCTTCTAATTACAAGGCGAGTACAGCAGTACTATAATCACTCAACCACCAAGCTGACATAAAAACTTTTACTCATACCAGTACTCATAACGTTTTTAATGTGTTACATTTTAACAAGTTACCTTTAAGCATGTTACATTTTAAAAGGTTACAATTTTACATGTTACATTTTTACATGTTACATTTTAATATGTTACATTTTAACACGTTACATTTAAGCATGTTACATTTTAAAATGTTACATTTTAACACGTTACATTTTAACATGTTACATTTTAACTTCTTATATTTCCACATGTTACATTTTTACATGTTACATTTTAACATGTTTTACGATCAAGTCATTCCCTTGCAACTGACCTGGTAGCCTCGTCTAGTATGAGGATGGATGGGATTTTCAGTAGAGCGCGGGCGATAGCTATCCTCTGTTTCTGGCCCCCAGACACGGTAACTCCTCTCTCCCCCAGAATGGTACTGTAGCCATCAGGGAACTGTCGGATAAAACTGTCAGCATTGGCCAGCCCAGCAGCCTCGTACACCTGTGACAAAGATTAATTAAATTAGTAATACCAAACTAGTGACAGGTAATACAAACAAAGTAACATAGAATCAAACCAGCTACCTTCTGATTACAAGGCGAGTACAGCAGTACTACAATCACTCAACCACCAAGCTGACATAAAAATCGTCGTCGTCGTCGTCGTCGTCGTCGTCGTCGTCGTCGTCGTCGTCGTCGTCGTCGTCGTCGTCGTCGTCGTCGTCGTCGTCGTCGTCGTCGTCGTCGTCGTCGTCGTCGTCGTCGTCGTCGTCGTCGTCGTCGTCGTCGTCGTCGTCGTCGTCGTCGTCGTCGTCGTCGTCGTCGTCGTCGTCGTCGTCGTCGTCGTCGTCGTCGTCGTCGTCTACATTTTTACATTTTACATATTTACATGTTACATTTTAACATTTTTTATGATCAAGTCTTTCCCTTGCAACTGACCTGGTAGCCTCGTCTAGTATGAGGATGGATGGGATTTTCAGTAGAGCGCGGGCGATAGCTATCCTCTGTTTCTGGCCCCCAGACACGGTAACTCCTCTCTTCCCCAGAATGGTACTGTAGCCATCAGGGAACTGTCGGATAAAACTGTCAGCATTGGCCAGCCCAGCAGCCTCGTACACCTGTGACAAAGATTAATTAAATTAGTAATACCAAACTAGTGACGGGTAATACAAACAAAGTAACATAGAATCAAACCAGCTACCTTCTGATTACAGCAGTACTATAATCACTCAACCACCAAGCTGACATAAAAACTTTTACTCATACCAGTACTCATAACGTTTTTAATATGTTACATTTTAACAAGTTACCTTTAAGCATGTTACATTTTAAAAGGTTACAATTTTACATGTTACATTTTTACATGTTACATTTTAATATGTTACATTTTAACACGTTACATTTAAGCATGTTACATTTTAAAATGTCACATTTTAACACGTTACATTTTAACATGTTACATTTTAACTTCTTATATTTCCACATGTTACATTTTTACATGTTACATTTTAACATGTTTTACGATCAAGTCATTCCCTTGCAACTGACCTGGTAGCCTCGTCTAGTATGAGGATGGATGGGATTTTCAGTAGAGCGCTAAGAGCGCTTGTAGCGGCGATAGCTATCCTCTGTTTCTGGCCCCCAGACACGGTAACTCCTCTCTCCCCCAGAATGGTACTGTAGCCATCAGGGAACTGTCGGATAAAACTGTCAGCATTGGCCAGCCCAGCAGCCTCGTACACCTGTGACAAAGATTAATTAAATTAGTAATACCAAACTAGTGACAGGTAATACAAACAAAGTAACATAGAATCAAACCAGCTACCTTCTAATTACAAGGCGAGTACAGCAGTACTATAATCACTCAACCACCAAGCTGACATAAAAACTTTTACTCATACCAGTACCGGTACTCATAACGTTTTTAATGTGTTACATTTTAACAAGTTACCTTTAAGCATGTTACATTTTAAAAGGTTACAATTTTACATGTTACATTTTTACATGTTACATTTTAATATGTTACATTTTAACACGTTACATTTAAGCATGTTACATTTTAAAATGTTACATTTTAACACGTTACATTTTAACATGTTACATTTTAACTTCTTATATTTCCACATGTTACATTTTAACATGTTTTACGATCAAGTCATTCCCTTGCAACTGACCTGGTAGCCTCGTCTAGTATGAGGATGGATGGGATTTTCAGTAGAGCGCGGGCGATAGCTATCCTCTGTTTCTGGCCCCCAGACACGGTAACTCCTCTCTCCCCCAGAATGGTACTGTAGCCATCAGGGAACTGTCGGATAAAACTGTCAGCATTGGCTAGCCCAGCAGCCTCGTACACCTGTGACAAAGATTAATTAAATTAGTAATACCAAACTAGTGACAGGTAATACAAACAAAGTAACATAGAATCAAACCAGCTACCTTCTAATTACAAGGCGAGTACAGCAGTACTATAATCACTCAACCACCAAGCTGACATAAAAACTTTTACTCATACCAGTACTCATAACGTTTTTAATGTGTTACATTTTAACAAGTTACCTTTAAGCATGTTACATTTTAAAAGGTTACAATTTTACATGTTACATTTTTACATGTTACATTTTAATATGTTACATTTTAACACGTTACATTTAAGCATGTTACATTTTAAAATGTTACATTTTAACACGTTACATTTTAACATGTTACATTTTAACTTCTTATATTTCCACATGTAACATTTTTACATGTTACATTTTAACATGTTTTACGATCAAGTCATTCCCTTGCAACTGACCTGGTAGCCTCGTCTAGTATGAGGATGGATGGGATTTTCAGTAGAGCGCGGGCGATAGCTATCCTCTGTTTCTGGCCCCCAGACACGGTAACTCCTCTCTCCCCCAGAATGGTACTGTAGCCATCAGGGAACTGTCGGATAAAACTGTCAGCATTGGCCAGCCCAGCAGCCTCGTACACCTGTGACAAAGATTAATTAAATTAGTAATACCAAACTAGTGACAGGTAATACAAACAAAGTAACATAGAATCAAACCAGCTACCTTCTGATTACAAGGCGAGTACAGCAGTACTACAATCACTCAACCACCAAGCTGACATAAAAATCGTCGTCGTCGTCGTCGTCGTCGTCGTCGTCGTCGTCGTCGTCGTCGTCGTCGTCGTCGTCGTCGTCGTCGTCGTCGTCGTCGTCGTCGTCGTCGTCGTCGTCGTCGTCGTCGTCGTCGTCGTCGTCGTCGTCGTCGTCGTCGTCGTCGTCGTCGTCGTCGTCGTCGTCGTCGTCGTCGTCGTCGTCGTCGTCGTCGTCGTCGTCGTCGTCGTCGTCGTCGTCGTCGTCGTCGTCGTCGTCGTCGTCGTCGTCGTCGTCGTCGTCGTCGTCGTCGTCGTCGTCGTCGTCGTCGTCGTCGTCGTCGTCGTCGTCGTCGTCGTCGTCATCGTCGTCGTCGTCGTCGTCGTCTACATTTTTACATTTTACATATTTACATGTTACATTTTAACATTTTTTATGATCAAGTCTTTCCCTTGCAACTGACCTGGTAGCCTCGTCTAGTATGAGGATGGATGGGATTTTCAGTAGAGCGCGGGCGATAGCTATCCTCTGTTTCTGGCCCCCAGACACGGTAACTCCTCTCTTCCCCAGAATGGTACTGTAGCCATCAGGGAACTGTCGGATAAAACTGTCAGCATTGGCCAGCCCAGCAGCCTCGTACACCTGTGACAAAGATTAATTAAATTAGTAATACCAAACTAGTGACGGGTAATACAAACAAAGTAACATAGAATCAAACCAGCTACCTTCTGATTACAGCAGTACTATAATCACTCAACCACCAAGCTGACATAAAAACTTTTACTCATACCAGTACTCATAACGTTTTTAATATGTTACATTTTAACAAGTTACCTTTAAGCATGTTACATTTTAAAAGGTTACAATTTTACATGTTACATTTTTACATGTTACATTTTAATATGTTACATTTTAACACGTTACATTTAAGCATGTTACATTTTAAAATGTTACATTTTAACTTCTCATATTTCCACATGTTACATTTTTACATGTTACATTTTAACATGTTTTACGATCAAGTCATTCCCTTGCAACTGACCTGGTAGCCTCGTCTAGTATGAGGATGGATGGGATTTTCAGTAGAGCGCTAAGAGCGCTTGTAGCGGCGATAGCTATCCTCTGTTTCTGGCCCCCAGACACGGTAACTCCTCTCTCCCCCAGAATGGTACTGTAGCCATCAGGGAACTGTCGGATAAAACTGTCAGCATTGGCCAGCCCAGCAGCCTCGTACACCTGTGACAAAGATTAATTAAATTAGTAATACCAAACTAGTGACGGGTAATACAAACAAAGTAACATAGAATCAAACCAGCTACCTTCTAATTACAAGGCGAGTACAGCAGTACTATAATCACTCAACCACCAAGCTGACATAAAAACTTTTACTCATACCAGTACTCATAACGTTTTTAATATGTTACATTTTAACAAGTTACCTTTAAGCATGTTACATTTTAAAAGGTTACAATTTTACATGTTACATTTTTACATGTTACATTTTAATATGTTACATTTTAACACGTTACATTTAAGCATGTTACATTTTAAAATGTTACATTTTAACTTCTTATATTTCCACATGTTACATTTTTACATGTTACATTTTAACATGTTTTACGATCAAGTCATTCCCTTGCAACTGACCTGGTAGCCTCGTCTAGTATGAGGATGGATGGGATTTTCAGTAGAGCGCTAAGAGCGCTTGTAGCGGCGATAGCTATCCTCTGTTTCTGGCCCCCAGACACGGTAACTCCTCTCTCCCCCAGAATGGTACTGTAGCCATCAGGGAACTGTCGGATAAAACTGTCAGCATTGGCCAGCCCAGCAGCCTCGTACACCTGTGACAAAGATTAATTAAATTAGTAATACCAAACTAGTGACAGGTTATACAAACAAAGTAACATAGAATCAAACCAGCTACCTTCTAATTACAAGGCGAGTACAGCAGTACTATAATCACTCAACCACCAAGCTGACATAAAATTTTTTACTCATACCAGTACTCATAACGTTTTTAATGTGTTACATTTTAACAAGTTACCTTTAAGCATGTTACATTTTAAAAGGTTACAATTTTACATGTTACATTTTTACATGTTACATTTTAATATGTTACATTTTAACACGTTACATTTAAGCATGTTACATTTTAAAATGTTACATTTTAACACGTTACATTTTAACATGTTACATTTTAACTTCTTATATTTCCACATGTTACATTTTTACATGTTACATTTTAACATGTTTTACGATCAAGTCATTCCCTTGCAACTGACCTGGTAGCCTCGTCTAGTATGAGGATGGATGGGATTTTCAGTAGAGCGCGGGCGATAGCTATCCTCTGTTTCTGGCCCCCAGACACGGTAACTCCTCTCTCCCCCAGAATGGTACTGTAGCCATCAGGGAACTGTCGGATAAAACTGTCAGCATTGGCCAGCCCAGCAGCCTCGTACACCTGTGACAAAGATTAATTAAATTAGTAATACCAAACTAGTGACAGGTAATACAAACAAAGTAACATAGAATCAAACCAGCTACCTTCTGATTACAAGGCGAGTACAGCAGTGCTACAATCACTCAACCACCAAGCTGACATAAAAATCATCGTCGTCGTCGTCGTCGTCGTCGTCGTCGTCGTCGTCGTCGTCGTCGTCGTCGTCGTCGTCGTCGTCGTCGTCGTCGTCGTCGTCGTCGTCGTCGTCGTCGTCGTCGTCGTCGTCGTCGTCGTCGTCGTCGTCGTCGTCGTCGTCGTCGTCGTCGTCGTCGTCGTCGTCGTCGTCGTCGTCGTCGTCGTCGTCGTCGTCGTCGTCGTCGTCGTCGTCGTCGTCGTCGTCGTCGTCGTCGTCGTCGTCGTCGTCGTCGTCGTCGTCGTCGTCGTCGTCGTCGTCGTCGTCGTCGTCGTCGTCGTCGTCGTCGTCGTCGTCGTCGTCGTCGTCGTCGTCGTCGTCGTCGTCGTCGTCGTCGTCGTCGTCGTCGTCGTCGTCGTCGTCGTCGTCGTCGTCGTCGTCGTCGTCGTCGTCGTCGTCGTCGTCGTCGTCGTCGTCGTCGTCGTCGTCGTCGTCGTCGTCGTCGTCGTCGTCGTCGTCGTCGTCGTCGTCGTCGTCGTCGTCGTCGTCGTCGTCGTCGTCGTCGTCGTCGTCGTCGTCGTCGTCGTCGTCGTCGTCGTCGTCGTCGTCGTCGTCGTCGTCGTCGTCGTCGTCGTCGTCGTCGTCGTCGTCGTCGTCGTCATCTACATTTTTACATTTTACATATTTACATGTTACATTTTAACATTTTTTATGATCAAGTCTTTCCCTTGCAACTGACCTGGTAGCCTCGTCTAGTATGAGGATGGATGGGATTTTCAGTAGAGCGCGGGCGATAGCTATCCTCTGTTTCTGGCCCCCAGACACGGTAACTCCTCTCTTCCCCAGAATGGTACTGTAGCCATCAGGGAACTGTCGGATAAAACTGTCAGCATTGGCCAGCCCAGCAGCCTCGTACACCTGTGACAAAGATTAATTAAATTAGTAATACCAAACTAGTGACGGGTAATACAAACAAAGTAACATAGAATCAAACCAGCTACCTTCTGATTACAGCAGTACTATAATCACTCAACCACCAAGCTGACATAAAAACTTTTACTCATACCAGTACTCATAACGTTTTTAATATGTTACATTTTAACAAGTTACCTTTAAGCATGTTACATTTTAAAAGGTTACAATTTTACATGTTACATTTTTACATGTTACATTTTAATATGTTACATTTTAACACGTTACATTTAAGCATGTTACATTTTAAAATGTTACATTTTAACTTCTCATATTTCCACATGTTACATTTTTACATGTTACATTTTAACATGTTTTACGATCAAGTCATTCCCTTGCAACTGACCTGGTAGCCTCGTCTAGTATGAGGATGGATGGGATTTTCAGTAGAGCGCTAAGAGCGCTTGTAGCGGCGATAGCTATCCTCTGTTTCTGGCCCCCAGACACGGTAACTCCTCTCTCCCCCAGAATGGTACTGTAGCCATCAGGGAACTGTCGGATAAAACTGTCAGCATTGGCCAGCCCAGCAGCCTCGTACACCTGTGACAAAGATTAATTAAATTAGTAATACCAAACTAGTGACAGGTAATACAAACAAAGTAACATAGAATCAAACCAGCTACCTTCTAATTACAAGGCGAGTACAGCAGTACTATAATCACTCAACCACCAAGCTGACATAAAAACTTTTACTCATACCAGTACCGGTACTCATAACGTTTTTAATGTGTTACATTTTAACAAGTTACCTTTAAGCATGTTACATTTTAAAAGGTTACAATTTTACATGTTACATTTTTACATGTTACATTTTAATATGTTACATTTTAACACGTTACATTTAAGCATGTTACATTTTAAAATGTTACATTTTAACACGTT
>NW_026543468.1:0-27666 GCF_028750875.1 Macrosteles quadrilineatus
TAAACAAGTTAAAAGTTATGTGGTCAGTCTGAGATGGTTGAGATGGTTGTCCGTGCGGTCAGTGCTGAAAAAGTTGTGGCACAAAGAGTGTTTTCACTCTGCCACAGTACTTACTGTGGCAAATGCTGTTGTAGGTGATTATTCTGGCTGGTTGGTCAGTTCAGGCGGTCATTGCGATTGCTAATTGGTGGTCAGGCGACCAAGTCGGGTTAACATGTGAGCAAAGAAACAGCAGGCGAGCGCCTGCCCGAAAGAGCGAGAAAAGTGAGAAGTAGTAGAGAGAGAACAGACAATCAAGTTTTCTTTCACTTTCAGTGCTTGTTGCTCAGCAGTAGGTGACTCAAGTGGTCTAAACGGCAGTCGACCCACTAACCGACTAACCAACTAACCGACTGGCCAACTGGCCTAGTGCTGCTCTGGTCGGCTGACATCCAATCCAAAATGGCTGGCCTGTCTGTCTGGTCGCTGATTGGCCCACTTGGTAGTGATGTCATCAGGCGGAAATGTTGGAAGTTGGTGGCTTAATCAGTGGTGGCTAGAATGGTGGAATGGTGGTGGAATGGTGAGAAGAGAGGGAATGGTAGCAGAATGGGAGAGAGTGAAGGAAAGAAAGAGAGTGGGAGAGAATCGGATGATGTGAGCTTGGAAAAGATGTTGGAAGGAGATAGTGTCGAGTGTGGGGAAGAAGAGGAGGCAGAGAATGGTTCTCTGCCGATTCTCTGCAATGGCAGTGGGATTCAGCACGTATGTTCTACTCTCCCTTTCCCTCTCTCTCTGGTCTGCCGACTTTGGCTTTGTACGCATCTAGCATCAAGATGGGAGCCCGCTAGCTAACTGCCAGCTAGTGCTACTGCGCCAACATTCACGGTCAGGCCAGTGGAGAAAACAAGGAAAAAGTTAGGGAGCCTGATCAAAGTGGGCCACTCAACTGAGCTCAACTGGCGCCCTTGATTGTGTATGCAGTCAAATGCAGCTCAAAAGTGGGGAAAATGAAGGTCAGAAAGTGGAAATGTCAACTAGAAACTGAACTGTTTCTTTAGTGTTTTTATTGTAGTAAGCAAAAGAAAAATGAAAAATGGCGCGTGTTGTGGCGTGTACAGCAAAAAGTAAAGATGCTGCTGCTGCTGATGTTTGCTTGTTTTTGCTAGATGATGCAAACTATAAGGACACAAGTGCTTTGACAAAAACACCATTTTGACTTTGTTTTATTTTATTGTGATTCGTTTGTGACATCTTTAAAGTTGCTCTGCGATTGAGCAACCACATCGGCAGATGTGTTTAAACACTGTCAGCAAAAAAGAATGAGGGCAACTGCTAAAAAGCACTACACTTGCGGCTACTACTAAAACGCTTGTTGATAATAAAAAAGGCAAATTGAATTAGTGAAGCCAATAAAAACAAAAAGGTATTGCAATAAAAAATACAAAAATGAAATTGAATTAGGTCTGAGAGAGAAAGAGTTGCAAAGTAAGCAACAATCAAAATATGACTTTCTCAACTCAAACCAGTGTACACTTTTGACACTGTTTGGTTTGTCACTTTCATTATGCTCAATCACATTGAATTGCGCATTGCCTGGGGAATTGAATTCAGAGAGCAAATTAGTCTAACATCACAAAAAAGTTGCTGACTGCTACTTTAAGCAATTCCCTCTGAGCATTCTGATTTCTACTGTACTAATTTCATATTTGGCTTCGCTCTGATTCTTTTTATCTTGTTGTTGTGTTTCTACCACTAAGACCGATAGTAAAAACTGGTATTCAAGTGGTCTGCGGAAGACGATCAGATTGTGCTAATTAAATCGAAACACATGCAGTCCACTTTTGTTTAGCTTGTTAGAAGAAAGGTCAAGGAAGAAGTAGTGCATAAATGTCCAGTTGGTTGGCAATAAAATTTGCAGGTCTAGAATTAAGTGAATTGCAGTGGTCATTGAAAAAGGATTTAGTGTTAATTAGCATTAGATTTTGTCTGCAGTAGTTTATTATGGTAATCAGTGGTTGATTAGATTGGTGGTCAAGCAGTGGCTATGCAAATAAAGATAATGGAATAAACAAGACTACAATGCCGCTCATAATTACTTTGCATTGATTGCCCTCTCTTTCAATTGATTGTTTTTGTTTGTTCTAACAAGTGAGCCTAGATTTAATTAAATTTGCATTTTGATATCCAAGAATACTTGTTTTGGATAAACAAGTTTTGAATGAACGGTAAGTGATAGTGTATTGGTAGTGAAGCAGTGCACACTGAGTATTTTTAATAAATTAAAATGCTCCTTTGGCTGTGGCTCATGCCACCTTTGGGCCAATGCAAGCAATCTTGAACCCATACTTGAGCCCAATATTCAATCTTTGCCTCTCTTGATCATTCTCAGTTGAGCACTTTGTTTTGCCAGTCAACTCAACTTCACTTTGCTTGCGTCATTTAAACTTGAATCAGTGGCAGAGCTCAAATGTTTGGCGTCATTGCACACACACACACACCAAAACTTGCTGACAAAATGCTTGAGTTTGGGCAAAAACGGTCGTTCAGAAGAGAGGGGTGAGGAAAATGAAATGTAATAAAGGCAGTGAATGAGAAAAACAAGAATATTGGTTTTGGGTTAGCTGTTAGTGTCGCTCCCCTTTCTCCTGATTAAACAATAAAAGAAGAATGCCACCCTAGTGCTCAATTCAGTCGACTCTTGACTTGACTAGCGGCAACAGCACACCACATCAAAGTCAGTCAGTGGCCAAAACATTTTTGACAACACCTTTTGAGTTTGAACAAAGCAGACTGCATTCTAATTTCCTGCACTTCATACACATATTTTTCTTTACTAATCCGCTCATCGATCTACCTTTTATTCACTAACTTATCCAACTAATCTTTTGCATCATGCCACGCGGTTACGACTTGGAGATGAACTCAGCTGAGTTGGCTGACGGCGTCGGCGCCACTTCCGCCGCCGGCCACAGTAGCAGCAGACGAGGCAACAAAAGTGGCAAAGCAGGGCGCCACACTGGCGCCGCCACTGGCGCATCGTCATCATTTTCGGTGGCCGAGCGGGCCCAGCAGCAGCTGGAGGGACATGCCAGCGAGGAGGAAAGCCGTCGAGTGAGCATTCCACTGCTGCTCGTCTTTGTCGCCCTTCTCATTCTCATCATCTACGTCATCTATCTGGAGTTTATTGCCTGAACCAAATGGAACATCAAGTAAAGGCAATGTCCACTCATTTAGTAGTGTTTCCTCAAAATATTTTTTTTGTTGATTCAAGTCTTCTGAATTCAAAATTATTAGGCTGACTTATTTGATGCTAAACCATTTTCAAATTGGACATACTCATCCTGTACATGCTTTTCTGTTGTAGACTTTTTTACTAGCAAACACTCACTTTAACTTAGTTTTTAATTTGCGCAAGCTTTATTCATTCTTGTTTAGTTTGACAATGACATTAACATCTGTCTTATCTGTATGTGCTGTGTTCTAAAACAAAAATAAAAATCGTTTTGCCCACTTTGGAATCAATGGTTGGCTGTGTGCGTTGCTTCCCTTTCTTTCAAGCATTCTTTTTAAGTTTTCTTAATAAGATTAGCTCTAAAAAGTGTTGTGCAGTGCACTAAGATCAGCCAAAGTAGATTGGCCGTGATCGTGTCACGTGGTGAATAAATTAGCCTTCTAGTGTTGTAGTCCTGTTGTAATGCATGTGCAAACGGTACACTCAAAGCAACCTCTGGCAAAAGAAAAACGCAACGATAAGGGAAAAGTAATTGTGAAGAAATGGCACAATGCAAAGAGGAAAGCTAAAAAAAGAGCACGCGACATTTCAAAAAAGGAAGCATCGGCGCCAGTTAAAAAAAGTGCAATTTTAACTTTTCTTAAACTTTAAATTGACTTGACTGTGCTCCAAGTGCAACTGTGACTGTCTGCTGCCGCATCTGCTCAAGTGTGAATAGTGATAGCCACTTTTTCCGACTAAATCAAATAGTGCGCGCAGATTACTAAGGCAGCCGTGTTTGCTCAAACGTGTGTTTGGGTGCGAGTGCCATCCAATTAAGTGTTAGCAGTGTTCGGAAAGTAAAGATGGTCACTGTTAACCAGTCGTCAATGCCGGTGGCAGATATGCGCCTTGGTTCAATTTGCATAAAAATTTTGAAAAACGCAAATTGGAATATGCTTTTGGGTGATTGCATGTGTGTTCAATGGCAGTCAATATGGTAATTGGTTTGGTTTGGGTGGTGACGTCAATGATAAAGACTATTGAAAAAAATGGCCAAGCTTACGAGTAGTGGCTGCAGCAAATGTCGACTGCGGCCGACTTCTCAATAATCATTGGTGGCGGCCACTATCATGAGAAAAAGCTGAAACTTGAGCAGCTGGTGAAGTAGAGCCCAACCAAACTGCTCTTGAGAAAGTCAAGCTAAAAATAACTTTCACCAGTTTGCCTTAAATGTCAAAATTTTAAAGACGCTAAAGGCGCCAAGCGTAGCGTGCTTTGAACATCTTCAACATGTCTGGTCTAGTGGAAAAGCGAATTCAAGTTATAAATCATAAACCAAAAAAAGGTGTTGGGAAAAGCTGCAGCTGCTCTGCCATTGTAAATGCCGTTTTGCACAAACTGAAAAATATTGTTAGGCTATTTTGCCTGCCTGCAGCTTACACTGACGTCAATGAGCAACTTTCAACGCGCCCGTCGTTTTGCTGGCATATCTGGTTAGCATTGTTGTTCGCTTGAAGAAAGCCACTATCAGTTCAGAAAAAGCACTGTTTTTGCCTTAACGACAGCAAATCGAGCACTGAAAACGGCTATGTTTTTGGTTGGTTTTATTATGTGCACAGATTAAGATTGCAAGGACATTGGTGTGAAGACTGTCTTAGTACCAAAGTACATGCACTGATAATGTGAAATTTATTTAAATTTAATGCAATCTAATGAGGAAATACAACACCAGAGTCAATTTAATGTCAGTTTAATGCTTTTTCTTCAGCTGCGTTCATTTGTTTTGCAAACTGCTAAAAAACTAGTGTGTCATCTCATTTTAAAAAAAATTTTATAATGTGAACACAAGCATTTAATATCGTTTTTAAAAAATAACTTCAGCATTTTTTATAAATAACTACAAGCCATCACTGCTGCAAAGCTAACTTTACGCGCTAAATAAAACAAAGGCAAAAGTAGATAGAGAAAAGCTGTTGGCACATTGCCGGCACTGCCAAAAGCCGGTTGCTCTTTTGGCGCTGATCGTTATCGGCCACTGTGACGGCCAAAGCACATTCACACACACTTTAAAGGTGACTTTTTCTGACACTATAAAGCACCATGCACTTGTCATCACCACTAGTCAAGTGAGAGAGAAAAAATCGCCGGCAAAAACTGCCGATAAATCGTAATCTTTCACTTATTTAGCTTGAAAATTATATGCTTTAGCATGAGTTTCCAAACCAACAAAGACAGACAGAAGAATCAAGCTTTTATTGATCAAAAGTAAGCAGTGAAGATGTGTGCAGTGTGTTACAAGTGTGCAGAAAAGAAAGTCCTTTTAAGGCAAATTACTTCTCAATTTAAGAGTCGCCTCTGCACTTTTGATCTGCTTGCCAGTGAACGTCTCATGAGCGGCCACTCCCAGGTGGGCGCCTTCAATTCGAGTCACCTTGGCGCCACCGCTCTTGACAAACTTGCGCTGAATGTTGCTGCCGGGCAGGTCGTCAGCGTCCTTGCACACTTGCCTGGCAAAGGAAGTGCCCTTGGCGGCAATAATCAGCTGCCAGGCGACGGCCATCTGGCGGTAGGTCAGGCACCACTGATTGCGCTGCATCCATCTGCCCAGCTGGTCGATGAAGAGGCCTCGCTTGACCAGAAATGGCACTGGATACCACACCCACAGCCACTCAATCTCGATGTACCACTCGCCATTGTAGAGATAGGGGCAGTGCAGATCGGCGATGCTGAAGATGCTTTTGGTTTCGGCGGCGGCGGCAGCTTCGCCGGCATTATCTTCTTCTGATTCCAATTCCGATTCCGATTCCGATTCCGATTCTGATTCCGATTCCGATTCCGATTCCGATCCCGATCCCGATTCTGATCCCGATTCCTCTTCATCTTCTTTGTCCTTGTCATCACCCTCTTCATCTTCCTCATCCTCATCCATGTCCTCGTCCTTCTCTTCTTCCTCTTCTTCTTCCTCTTCATCTTCATCTTCCTCTTCCTCATCCTCATCTTGCGACAGCAACTCCCTAATTGCCCTTTCTCGCTCCCGATCGGCATTGTTGTGAATTCGCTTGCCCAGATAGTGCAGCTCCACAGTCTTAACTCGCTGGCCCCTCTTATTGAGCCTGATGACGGGTGCATAGGCGTAGCCCCAGTCGGCCAGTGTCGCCTCACTCAGACTGTCCAGCCGAACCAGGTGACGGGCAAATTGCAGTGCCACGTAGCAGCGACCTTCCTTGGCGTTGGCGTCGCCTGCATCACGTGACCAGCGCACCTCCAACTTGGCGATGCGCTTCAAACCCTGGTGAGCGTGGCCATCGTAGTGCTTGTTGAAGCGCAGGGCCCTAGGGCAGACGGCAGTCTCTTTGCGCCACTTTAGGTTCTTTGTTTGGAAAATAAACAAATCAGTTAGTCAAGCACTGGCAAGAATATTCTCAATTTCTCGGGTCTTACCTGTCGATCGTCCTTTCGGTACTGCTTGTTGACTGCCTCTCTGAACAGTGCAGGGTTCATTTTGGCAATCTAAATAAAAGGAAAATTGGTGTGTTAGTCAGGAAATGCAGAGTGTGAGATGCTTTAATTTAATCAAGTTAAAACTGAACCTTTTTAATCAAAACTGTTTAAAACAAAAACAAAAACTTGGCAAATCTTACCTTGGCATACTTTCGCTTGTAAGCGCTGTATGAAAAGACGGCAGGCACTTTGGCCTTTCGTCGGCTGCTTCGTCGGCTGCTTTTAGGCTGGACAACACCTGATTCGTAAGTGTTGATCGTTGAGTCGGCAGGTTCTCGAGCTACAATAGGCGGCATGATGATGATGAGGCAGAAGAAGGTGATGATGAGTTTGAGTGAGATTAGTGAAGCTGGTCACAATGCAACAATTGGAAGCAACTGAATGAGACAATTGTCACTTCAGGCAGGCGCTTAAATTCAAAAGCAGGTGCCAATTCAAACAGGTGTTGACTTTGGGCAGACAAGATTCCGAATGGGGACAGACAGAGACTCGAGACTCACTCTCAATCAGACAGTGTCTGTAGACACACTCAAGACACAAAAGTGAAGCACTCACGTGGGCAGTCTGAGAAGAAGAAGAAGAAGGAAAGCACAAAGAAAGGACACTGAGCAGGCGCACAAAGGCGCACTTTCACTTTTGCCCACACAGTGTGCAGTGCAGAAGCACATGTGCACAGATGGACAATGGGGGGGGGGGGGGAAGCCCCTTGGGGGGAAGGGAAGGGAAGGAAATGGCCCACCGAGGGAAAGAGGTAAGGGTGAAAGCAATGGCGCGCAAAGGAATTACGGCAAGAAACTACTAGGAGAGTCTTGGAAAAAGTTGGTGCAATTTTGCCGTTAATGGCCTGGAAATATGATTATTAATGAGGCAACTTTTTGGTGGTGGTTGTTGCTGCAACTGGCAACTAGGCAACCAGAAAGGTGGCTGGTTGCTGCAATCGCCAAAGCTGCAGCAACCGAAGAAAAGTTGCTTCATTAGCATGCATCTTTCCAGGCCATTAGCGACAAAATTGCTGCATCTTTTGGGTGCTTCCTTGTGCGCAGCTGTGCTAGCTGTGCAATGGCTGCTGCAGTGGTTGCATCAACAGTAAATGCACTGCAACTTGTGCAAGACTGGCTGACTGTTACCACCAGCAAAATGAACCGAATCTTAGCATTATCTTTTATCTGATTTTGCTCTTTTCTCATCTTTAGCAGTTGGGCAATTTATGCTTCGGACTGCAGTAGTTTATGTATGCTTGTGCTTTTTGCCTTCCGCATTGCACTTCTTCCTTAGTGTCGCCTCTGTGGTCTTTTTTTGCTGCTGCATGCAACAGCACCAAACCGGCCAGCAGACTTTCATTTTTCTAAGCAGTCCGTCGAGCGATCACCACTTTCTCCCTCCTCTCTAGCAGGCCTTAAAGCTAGACTTTTGGGTGCTTCATCGAGAACTTTCTAGTGTTTTCCAGCAAACTTCAGTCACTTCCTCATCTGTTTTCTCCCCCACCCCACCCTTCCCCTGCCATCATAAACAGAGGCTCAGAGGCACTAAATACCTCGAAGCGAGGTGATCTCGCTTTCGCACAAGCGCTTTATGACCCTCTGAACTGACGAAGTGAACAGTTTCAGACACTCGAAAGAGTGGCACTTGAAAGACTGCCGTCAGACTGCTGCCGCCTGCAGTGGCCAATAAGTTAGCGAGAGCTTTGGTGCGTCAAGTGCTGGCGACAGCAGCTTAGATAAGCAAATGATGATGTCGTGAGTGCCGAAAGTGGCGACAGTGCTGGCCGCACCAGCAGCCAACATGTCAGCATCAGAAGATGATTGCGAAAAGCAAAGGATTGGAAGAGGACTCAAATGCTGAAGTGCTTTATTTTTTGTTAGTTAGAGTGAGATGCTAGAGAAGGATCTACTGCTGCTGCAGCCGCTGTGGCCTGCTCGCCTGTGCTGCACTTCCTGCCAAAGAGGTGATCTTCGGGTGGATTCAAGATTGAGAGAGGCAGACAGGCAGACAGGCAGATGTGAGTGAGGCACATATGGCCCAGCCAGTCTGAGCAGATATTCCCCAGTGTGCACCAAACTGTCTGCCATACTGCCCATGCTCCCCCAGTAGAAAGTGCCTTTGCGGTGGTCGCCAGGCTAGTGGCAGGCAGGGAAATGCAGGCCTAACAGATGGTCTCTCTCTCTCTCTTTCCTTCACCCTTCAAACTGGTCGGACAGGTTCATCTTGGAGCAGGGGTGAACGGTGGTGCGAGCTGCAAGCTGAAATGCAAACTTGGTAACTTTATTTGACAAAACTAAATTTAAAAGTGAGTTTTGGTACACGCAAGTAGGAATAAACATTCATGTAACAAGCATTTTAAAATGTAGTAAAAGTAAAATGCAATAAAATTATTAAACAGTGTGTTTTGAAACAGAGTTAGACAAGCATTGCAGCTGCTTTGAGCGTAAATGTCAAACATGAAAGTTAAAAGTGGGCTAATTGCATCAAAAAGTTTTTATTAAAAGTTTTATCTATTTTGACAAATAAAATTAGACGTTCACTTTATCAATCTGTTTAACAAACGGACCATTATGATGTTTTATTTACAGTTCATCATCATTTTTCGGCTTCTTAGCTTCAGGTGCATTACTTTGCGCATCTTCTGAGCCACATTCTTTGCTACCTTTATCAGTTTCCTCTTCCATTTCAGTGAAGAGCAATCCCTTTTTCTCAAGCTCTTTTAGCTCTCTTTTCACCTTTTCTCGATATTCATAGTTGGCCATTGCTCGGCGCTTCAGCAGTGTCTCATTGTAGTGCTTCTGCATGTGCTCATCCATTGCAACCTTAAATAATTGATAAATGCGTATCAGTTAGTAACAATTTTGAGTATTTTAAGTTTACCAGAAACTTAATCATATCATCTGTCATTCCTTCAATGTTCTGCTTGGCAATAAAATCGGCCAAACTTGGGTTGGATGTGGCAGAAGAAGACGACGACGACGATGAAGATGGAGGATTCATTTTAAAAAGTCTACAAAAATTTACAAAGTTTGAAAGTGAAATTAAAAGTTAAACTGTACAAAAGCTAATTCAGTCGCTGCTGAATTTATACAAGCGAACTGAGTTTTGTTTGCGTTTTATTGCAAAAATGATTAAATTACATTTCAAGAGAGCTAACTTTGCCCAACTCAATGAATGATAAAAGAGCAAACTTACTGAAGCTTATCGATTGAGTTATGACCAACAGTTATGTAACGTAAACTAGTTTGTCTAAAATAAGCTGATCTATTTCAACGATGAATTTAGCTTTAAGCTTTAAGCTTTAAGGATTGTGAATTAAAAGGCAATGCAAAAAGTAGTAAAGAAAACATTCACTCATGGATAATTACACTTTTTGCTTTTTTAAAATGGAGCTTTTTTTAATTGGGCTAATTAAAAGTTGCAGCTGAATCAGAAACTAAAACTTTAAAAACCTTTTTAATTTAGTCACGTTTTAAAAATTTAAAAAATTTAAATCAGTTGATTAACATGCAGCGTCTAAACTGATTGCAAGCAGCGTTTTGATAATTTTCTCAAACTTACGCTTAAAAGAGGCCAATCTGACTTCCTGACTGACTCAAGAAACAATGCAAAATGAGGCGCATCTCGTCCTTTATCGGCCAGTTTTATAGCCAGTTTTAGGCGCAAAAAAATAAATTGGGTTTGTGTGCTTAATGGTTTGCCTGTAGCTTTGAATGCTGCTGCTGCTTTTGCTTTAGGCTCATTACGTATTTACCGCCAAACTCTTGTGCCTTGTACAAAAGCAAAACCACTTTGCACTTCACGGTAACCACACTTTGACACTTCAGAGGGAATGTGTGCATGAATAGGCCTAAACAGAATCAAGAATCAGGCGACATCATCAGCAGCAGTCCAACCAGAATCTTGCCTTTTTCCCTAGCGGCGACTTGACTGCACATCATCAGTCCTAGCAGTCCTGCAGACTAGTGCCCAACAGAGTAAACATGCACACAGGCACACACACACTGTTTGCACGCAAAATTGAGTGCTGACCAAAGGCACACTCAATTTTGGACCACTGTTGCACTGCAGTCTCACTCTGTCTCATCCTGTTCACACTTGCACTTTTTTCACCGCTTTTCTTTTAAATTTTTTGTAGTTGTTTTTTTAAAGCACATACAGGCTCTGGTGAGATGCTAATTTTTTTGTTCACAGTTTAAGAGTTATGCTGCTGAGATTATTCCCATCATCATCATCACCATCATTATTATTTTTTACCACACTCTTGGTGCCACTTTCACACTGATCAGCTCAATTGATTCCCAGCAGCAGAACACTTTCAGCCTAATCAGCGGTGATTTGCCAGATGTGTGGCGTCGCTGGCACTCGATGGTGAAACTGCTGCATTTGACATTGGGGCTGGTGATGATAGTGTGTGCTGGTGGTAAGTTGCACCAAGTGAAATTTTGTTTTCACCCTCCTTAACTAGGCAGCCACTTTTGCCGTTTATCAGGAAATCAGGAAGGCAAGCGTCAAGTATAATCCAGTCGCCCAGCCAGACATCAGCAGCAGCGTCGTCGTCGTTTTTGTTTTATCTAGCAGGCTCGACTTTGGTTACTCAATCCATCATCATCATCACTGCAGCCACTTACTGGTAATATATGTTGCCTAAAAGACAACTCTAATTTTTAAAAAGCTTTCAAATTTCAATTTGCATCTCTATTGTTTTTGCAACTTTTGCAAAATTGACTGCTTGATCGAGCAGCTATTTAAGAGTTGTGGCCATCATTGGTTTCAAAAAAGGTAAGTGTTTCTGCAAAGAAATCTCTTTTCATCAATTTGTTATGTTTAGTAGATTTTTTTTCAGCAAAAATATCACAACTTTCAGTCATTCTCAGTACACTTAGTTTTTTGTGTTCAATTAATATTTTTGTTTTAATACCCAGCGAGTAGTTTGCACAACAAATTATTAATTTTTTTGTGTTTAATTTGAAACGTTTTTTAAACTGACAAGTAAGACAGTTGAGAAGTGAATAAAACGCTGTCATTGTTTTTAGCAAAACTCTTATTTAGCACTTTTGCAGTTATCCAAATTTAAATTGAAGCACTATTTTTTGCAGTTTAATAATAATTTACGAACGCCAGCACAAGTCGTATTTTTACTTGTTTGACAGATAGAAATATGCAGAGCAGCCCCAGGCAGTGCAACTGCCTTTAGTTTTGGTAATCCTTGCTTTTTTGCCAGTCACTACAACCTTTTGTGTGTGAGCTGTATTTACCGACACCTTTTTTCCTAGTAAAAGTAAAAATCGTTGTTTGCTCCTGCTGTTGTTTGCTAATTTTTGTCAGCCATCACTTATTTCTGTTAATTTTTGCTAGCAAAGTTCGGCCATCAGTTCTTGTGAATTCAGTTTAGTGTTTGCACTGTGTCTGTCACTGCCTTGGATTTGTATTTAAAAAAGAGCAAAAATAAATGTTGATTGCGTGCATTGGCAATTTACAACGATATTCTGTATTTGTAATGGCGGCAGTAAGAAGCGACTTCATTGATGAAACTCAAATAATGTTGTGTTTAAAATTAAATTTTTTATGGCTGAGATGTCTTAAAACAATTGCAATTAAATGTTTAGTTTCTTTTAATTGTAAAATTATTCAACATATACATTTCAAAATGAGTGTAAAAACAAATTAAACATTTTTATTACATCGTTATTGCAATTTTATATAATTTTGAAGTAAAAATATTACAAGCAAAATGCTAATAACACGCCCACACAATTAATTAAGCAATTAAAAGCAAAACAATAGGTTTACTTGAGAAACAACTGTGCAATTCAAACAGTACAGTAATTAAACTAGATTTGAATTAGCAAAATCACAAAATTTCTTAATTAGCTAATTAAAACAACAAATTCAAAAACACTTAGCTAAGCTTGTTTTGAAATTAGAGCACACTATAAAAAGAAATGTCCACTTTTACTCAACTTAAGAAAGAAAGGCAGTAGGACCAATTATCGCAGGTAGTGAGGCGTGAGAAATGGGCAATCTAAAGACGTAAAGAAAGACAACCGGTTATCTTTTTGCTGATCACCTTACCTTACCTTACCTTACCTGTGCATTATACACCACTAAGCAACTGCAGCCTGCTTTGATGCTATAAAAGCATTAAAAAGCTCTAAATAAAAATGAAATATTTGATCCAAATTTTATTTACATATTAAGATATTTAAATTTACACAAATTAAACAAAACAAGGGTAAGCGTAACAATTGCGCATTTTACTTATTCAGACAATTTTGTTATTATTAATTTCCTTTTTGTAAACGAATCCAACAATCACCGGCTGAGATGATGCCTTTGAGTGAGCTTTGTTGCAGCCGCCTTCTTCGAAAACCTTCTTCAACGCTTCCACCTTTGATTGGGGCAAAAACTTTGACTCATTGCTTTCGTCTTCTTTTGTGACCACTTGATTCACCTGCCCATCACCACCACCATTGTCAACATCACCAGTGATTTTGATTTCCGCCTCTTGACCAGTTGGTTCAGTTGGCAGACAATTCAGGATGCTGCACTGGCTAATTTCAATTGCATCCTGGTCAATGCGAGCGCTCACCTGGCGCAGAATGGCCTTTCGCCGTTCATTGAATCGCACTGCCATCAGTCGCTGGGTGAGCTCACGGGCAAAGTCACACTCAAGGCAGTCACTGTCTTCTGGGTTGCAGCCGTGGTGACGACGATAGCTGGGCACATTCGGCGGCCGACGCTGGTGGCCGAAGAGAATGGCTGAGGCGGACATGATTGGCAGATTTAAATTTTGGTTTATTGTGGGGAAAAGTATATTTGGTTTTTATTTTAAAAACGATGCTAGTTTTCAACTGTGGCTGAAAGTGCTGGTGCAGTTTCACACTGAATGACAGTAAGATTGAAGTTTTCACTTTTTGAGTGTTGAGGTAAGCTTGGTTGGTAGTTGGTGGCTGCTGCTTCAGAGGTTCATCTTTCTGACATGCTTATATACCACTTGCTGACTGACTGACTGACTCGCACACTGAATATGTGGGTCTCGGCTTGCTTGGGTTGCTGTAAAGTGTGAGTTAGTGCTTGCTACTGCTGTGTGTTGTTTTAGTGCCTGTTGATGCTGATGTTGTAGGCAGTAATAAATGTAATAGTAGTAAAAGTGGTAATAATCAATATTGTGCAAATGGTAGTAAAGGTGGTAAAGGCTTCCAGTGGGCTACTGTTGGGCAAGGTGGAGGAGGGGAGGCAAGCTGACGGCAGCCAGGCAGAAACTGGAGATGAAACTGAAAAGATGACAATGGTGGTGATGAACTACTGAAGAGAGAGAGAGAGAGAGAGAGAGAGAGAGAGAGAGAGAGAGAGTGAAAGAAGAGATTGTTTGGTTTGAGCTTGAATGAGTTGGTGAGATGTTCTGAGCTAACCACCATTCACCACAAACACCTCAAATCAGTGTTCAATAATAAGGCAAAAACATTGGGCCACTACTGCTATTAAAAGCAAGACCAGTAGTTTTAAAGCTACCATTGTTTTGCCTAAAATCACTTTAATCTATTTTTACCAGCTTTTTGGTTATTATAATTGTAGTGCAGTTGTGGTAATAAGGCATAAGGTGCTTGGCGCACTTTATGATCATTAGATGAATAGAACACTACCACTTTCTCTGCTTACTTTTAATGGCAAACTTCAGTTTTTCTTTTGTTTGAATGCTACTTCCTCTCTCACTGACATGATTATTACACTAGTTCAATTGACTTGATTAGTTTTGCCCCAAAAGTAGTAAAACATATTTTTAGCTGATTAGTAAGATCATTAAATTCTATTGAAAGGTAGTAAATCTTATTTTGTTCAAAATGAAAGTAAATAATTAATTTTGAAAAAAATTAAAAAAACAAATGCAAAAAATGTTTATTTTGTGTGATTGCAATACAGAAAATTTCATTATTTTACTGGTTTTATTAAAAAACTGTTTTAAAATTATTTAAATTTAAATAAGAGAAAGGATTGTTTAGGCGACCAAAGATACACTCAATTGAGACATCTGGTGGCTATATTTGTCAACATCTAATTTTGAATATTAAGTTAAAGTTTGTTAAAATTTAAAATCTGACAAAAATTAAAAAACTTTGAAGTGCAAACAACATTATTCAAAACTTTTATAATTATATTAAACCAAAATTGATAAACATTAAATAAAAAAATATTCTTGTGTTAATTAATTGTCACAACTTTTCAAACTAAAATATGTAGTTCATTAAAATACATTTGAAACTTTAACAATTAAAAAATATTTTCCTAAAACAAAACTTTTAAACAAATATAATTTTCATTTTATTATCAAATTTCAACATATTTCAAATGCAAGTAGGCAAAAAAATCCAAATAAAAAGTCACCCAAATGGGTTCCCACTAATTTGCACTTTAAACTGCACAACTGCCAAACTCTGGCTGGCATTAGGACTAAACTGTCCTCTTTAGGCATAAATCACGACGTGCAGCTCAGAGCGTTTAGAAGCTACTTGCTGCCAATTGAAAGTGGTAGGAATCGTCTGATGGCTGGAAACACACCATCTTCTTCTTCTCTGACTTCTATTTGCCCATTCTTTTCGTTCAGGATTGACTAGTGCAGCTACCACCACCACCACCACCACCACTGAAGACAATAAGGCAATTAGGCCTGTCTAGCTATTTTGGCTTTATGGCATTTTCTGTGCCCTTCAGTAGTTAGCTCACTACTGTCTGGCCAAATTGTACCACAAGGCATTCTGCAATGCACACATGGGCACCACTATTCCCAATGTGCAGTTGAGTTTACTTTCAATTTACCCCTAAATGGCATACTTTAGAAGCTGGCTGACTGACTGAAATGGCTGGCTGGCAGTGCAGTGCAGCAGTGATGGAGGTCACACTACTACTATCTATCTCTATCCTTGTGCAATCGTCTCTGCCACCCAGGAACCCACCAGTTAAGCTGCTTGGCAGTAACTGGCGTACCAAATTGAAGATTGCTAAACTAACAGCAACTTCTCTTGAAGAGAGAGAGAGAGAGAGTGCAGTCCATCTGCTTGCCAACACGTTGCGCCAAGCCATTCAGTCTAACCATAATTAAAATGCTCTCTCCCACTCTCTAAATGAAGCTCAGAAGCTGGCCAAGCACCCATTTGGTAAAAGGGGCAATCTCACTCTTTGAAAGTGAGCACATTTTTTGCAGCAACAACAGTGAGCTCCAAACTGTGCCAGTGATGCAAGTTTGTTTGCTTGTTTGTTTGTAGACTGCCAGTAAATATGCTATGAGTTAATGAGACGCAGTGACACCACAAAGCAGTGAGCAGTGCAGCAGCAACAGACGTTGCGACGGAAGAAGCAAGAAGAAGGGCACAAAGGACGCCACCCAGAGTAAAAGAGCACTGTCTGAACTAAAGTAGAGTAGAAAGTCTGCTGCTGCTGGTCAAAAAGCTAAAGTGCGCCAGCATCCTTGCGTCAGTCGACTGTCAGGCGTCCTCCAAGGCATCACTCTGCACTCAAATTGCTATCCTGCTTGTTGCTGCTTCTTTTTCTTTTGGTGCCTGCTTGCTTGCTTGTAAATACCCTTTGACTTTGTTTGTTTTTAGCACTGCAAGGCAGTCTACTTAAATCTAATGTATCTTTTTTTATTCTCTAATTCAAAACAGAAAGCTTCAAGTCAATCGTTTTTATTCATTATACCTGCCCAACAAAAAAACAGAAAATGTTCTACTCTGGTTCATCAGGCTCCAACGTTGGAAATGGAGGCAGCCACGCCGGTGGTGGTGGAAAGTGTGTCAATGTCGGCAATGGCGGAAGTGCCGGTGGAAGCGGCGGCGACGGCGACAAGCCCCACGATGACAAGCGACGCAAGAATGACGACCACTACGATGAGGTGCCCATCTGCCCGATTCACCTTAATCAGGAGGGTGGTGACAATCCCAACAGCAGCCAACGTCTAGATGGCAAGAGTGCCAATGAGGTGAAGGAGGAAGCCTTGTATCGTCATCTAGCCATGCTAGGCCCTGATGGACGCGACCAGGATGGCGATCGGCTGGTCATTCGCAACTGCACCGTCTGCGGCTATCCCGTCCTCTACAAGGTCATCTGATCAAGCATCCACTTTGGGGCATCCATTTTGAATCCTGCACTGCGACTTCAATCTCAGCCAGCATCTTTAATCTTTCTGTAGCTTCAGTAACAATAAACCACATTTTAAAACGCTTTTGACTGTGTATTCTAGAGTGAACGAACAAAACATAAAAATAAAGTTTGTAATAACTTGTTCATTTTTAATTTTTCTGAACAATGTATAAAATTTTAAATTTGTAAGAAGTTTAACAAAATAAAAACCACTTTCAGTTATCAACTTAGAGTGAGCCAAAATCAGGTGGTTGATTAACTTGAATATGCATGATCGCAATATTCATAGTGCAACGTCAAAAAGCACTCAAGGCTTTATTAATTACCGAATCTTTGCATATATTTGCTCGCTTTTATGCTCAAACTGAAAGATTGATCTGCTGCGGCAAAGCCCACTTTTACTGCTTTTGCTAATTTAATATCTGCAGCCTTAATGGAATATGGCAGCAGGTATACAACATTTCTCTAAAACCTTTCAGCGAGCGCGCTTTTATTTGAATATTAAATTTATCAGCCAAATTGAGAACACCGCCTTTGCATTTTTTTGCTGCTACTTCTCACATTCTCGCCGTCTAGTCGATTCCAAATAATCTTTTTTTTATTTGCCCATCCTCTAATATCTCAACTCTTCTTCATGCAGCCTTTTCTTTTTGTTTTATCTTTATTTTTTTTTGTTCTGGCAATTCTGCAAATGGGATTCTTTGCCAATTGAAGAAGTAATGGAGAACTCTCCTCAGTGCAGTTCAGTGCAGCAGTCTAGACAGGTCTGGTGAAAACAGCAAAATGCTTGAATTAGTTTGAAGCAAGCCCCCTTCTTCTAGCGTGACAGCACACTTTGACAGCTCATTCGGCCGATGTGTTTAAAATTGAAAAAGTTTTCAAACTTTAATTAATTTTAACATTTTTAATTACCGTTTTGAAATAAAAATGAAAACTCAAAAATTAAAACACTGAACAGCGAAAGTTTCCCAAACTTGCCAAGCACCTCTTCGTCATTTCTCTTTTGTCCTTCAAAGATGGAGAGTTGGCTTCCCCGCCGCCAATGGTGCCCATTCCACCGACGCTGTCCACCTACCTAGACGCCGTTATCCTCAAAAATGACTATAAAAGTTACCAAAATAAACCGTTTTTCCTGTACCCAAAATCAGGCGTCACCCTTTGCCGTTTGCCCTTTTCCCAGCGCTGGTACTACACTCAGGAAACGCCATTTCCGGCGACGGCCACCTTCATCGAGTACAGCATCCTCAGGCTGTTTCCGCAGACGCTGCCAGAGCTGCCACGCCCTTCACTTCAGCGGCTGATCTTCACCATCAACAGGAACTTCAGTTTGAGGCGCTCAATTTGGAAGTTAACTCAGCCTTTGTCGGCTATGAGTGGTACTTTCTTGAGGACAACTTTCTGCTGCCAAGGCAGTATCAACGGCTAAAGCGAAATCCACCGCTAGGCAGTGATGAAGTGCTGGAGCCGTTGCATAGAAAAAAGGAAAGAGTAATGAATGTTAATTTAAGCAAAAAAATGTGCTCTAATTCAGTTTAAATTAAATGCATTTTAATACATTTAGCATCAATATTTTGTGTATGAAAAAAATTATGTAACAAAATTTTAGCGACGTAAAATATGATAAAGGAAAAACAACTTATAAAACATATTTTTTGTCTGAATGTATGAAACTAAATAAATGTTTAAATCAAACTCGCAATTGCTTGAAGAGTGTGAAAGGGTTTAATTAGCTCAATGCCAACACTGACAAGTGACTTTAGTTGACTTTTCAGTGGGGAAAAACAACAATGAAATTCTTTCACCAGTACAATTAAAGTTCATGGGAAAACATTTATCTAATCATTTAAGACAGTCATCACCAACCGACGTACACAAACACATATTAATCGTTATTGCTAGTGAGTCACAAAATCACAAAATACAGTATTTCAGTTTGCGACACTCATTTCATTTCACAGTAAAGGAGGTGGCAAAAAACAAGAAATTTTTCAAACAAAAAGTTAGAACCTGAAACTTGGCATGCAGATACAGCTTGTGAAGACGATCAAAAAGTTAAAAGACACTAAGTATCAAAACCTTTCTAAAGGTTCCAAAATGGCGTTTGAAGTCAGGGCACTGCCGCCCATTGTTGGGCAGTACGAATGCATGAAAGTCAATGGAAAGCAAAAAAAAAATCAGGGGGTTTTAGCGCCCCTCTCACTGCCCCTTTGGCAGCTGCCCCTTTTTTGCCCTTCAATAGAAATGTGTTGTGGGCAGTGAGAAGGGCCCTAAAGCCCCCTGATTTTTTTTTGCTTTCCATTGACTCTCATACATTCCTATTGCCCCCCAGTGGGTGGCAACGCCCTAGTTTCAAACGCCATTTTGGAACTTTTAGAAAGGTTTGATACTTAGTGTCTTTTAACTTTTTGATCGTCTTGACAAGCTGTATCTGCATGCCAAGTTTCAGGTTCTAACTTTTTGTTTGAAAAATTTCTTGTTTTTTGCCACCTCCTTTGCTTTATTTCAAATCATAAAATGTTTTTACCAATAAAATTATTTCAATTTGTTACATGTTTACAATTTATCTGAACTGCCAATCTACTTGTAGTCTCTCAAGCCATGATTTTCTAAAAAAATATATATAAAGTTGGTGGGTAAATAAAATTGTCTTTATTTAGAGAAAAGGAAAGGTGTAAGAAGCGGCCGACAGAGGGCGGCTTCAGTCGGATTTGGAGTTGATTGGAGAGGACCAAAACTGGTCGGAGTCGATTTGAAGAGGGCTGTGTGTGAGACGTGTCACTAGTAGTCAGGGGAGCAGTTCAAAGTAAAGGAAGTCACTTAAGACCGGGTCTAGCTTTGAGCTCAGGTGGCCACCATTTGCTGTCGTGGCTCGAGAGTGAATGGGGCTTTTATACTGCGTTCAGGAGCTGTTGGTCTGGCGATATCTGGTGTGTGAAGCCAAAGGGCTGAACGCCTGTGTCTGGGGGGGGGGGGCATTGTCCGTCAGCACTGGGGTGATGCTAGGGAGGAAAAGGGTATTTCGGGTATGCGTTGATTGTGACAAGTTCAAGAATGGGTTGGAAATAGTGGCTACAATGTTACAGTGTTACTGACCAGAAAGTGGTTGAAATGTGTGATAAGAGAAATGGGTAAGTTTTGTGTGGTGGCGTGTTTGTGTGGTTAGAAAGAGGCAAGAAAGATAGGAGAAAGAGAAATAGCAGAAATAAGGGCAGATAGGGGAAAGTGAAATAGAAAGGAAAGAAGGAAAGGAGAGAAATGAACCGATAAAAGAGACCTCGTGCATTGAGGCTGATTAAAAAACGCAACGCTGCTGTTCACTTAGTTCACTTTGATTAGCGCGATTATACTCCTACACTCACTGTTCACCCAGTTAGCAACACAACTGATTCATTGGCCAGTCAGCGGAAAACAACCGTTAAAGTGCAACATTCTTACATATATTTGGTGAATCTTATCAATTGCTGCAAGCAAAAAATAATCTTATCTTTTCTCTTTTCTCATGAATCTAGTGACTAGTGTTAATTAAAATGTACTTTCAACAAACATAACACGTTTAGTTTTTGTATAAAACTACCAAAAATATTCAATAAATACAAAATACATTTTTAATTTGTTTTTAAATAAAAAAAAATTAAAATGGAGCAAAACCGCGTGCTACCACCTATTTCATTTTCTGTCGAATTATCAGAAGAACACTTAACATTGAATTAGAAACATTTTTTGAAAATATAGAACAATTGCTTAATTTTCTTCATGCAATTTTTGAATTGATTGACCATTTACAACGCCAAGTTATTCCAAGAATTTTAGATCGTATTAACGAAATATGGTCCCAATATGGCCCTATTATTCGGCAGCTTTTACAATTGGCTACCGGCATTGTAGCTTGCAACATATTTGATCCTCGTGTAAAACAACTAGTACTTGATTTCTTTTTACCAAAAATTGGTGGCATTCCAACTTTAATTCAATTTTGGCTAATGTTTTTGTACTCAAAACAAATTGTGGTGTTTTATAACAACAGAAATTTTTTAAAAGAAACGTTAACCAATTTCGAACTTTTTGAGAGAAATATTATTAATTTGTACAATGAAACTCAACAATTTGAAGAGCTAATTTCTCAATATGCTAATAATGAAGGCAATCAACAAGAGCTGCTTAAACGAATTGACGCTCAAATTATAAAAATAAAAGCTCATGATGAATTAATTATTCGTCAACAATTTGCAACAATTAGAAATGAAATGCATGAATTTTTGCTAACAGCGACGGCCAATCAAAATAGAATAAGAGAAAAGGCAGCAAAAATGTTTGTTATTGGAGCTGGGGCAGCTGCTCTTGGAGTAACCGGAGTTTTCACACCACTTGCAGCTGCTGTTGGCCTAAGTACTGGATTATTTTCTGGTGCTACAGGAATTTATTATAACGCACAAATTTCTATGCAAATTGAAGAAATAAAAACTACTTTAGATCAGATAAACGTCTATGAACAGTTAACAATGAAAACGTTCAGGAAAATTGAACATTTAGAGAAGAAACACACTGCGACGTTTTTTGTTCATCTGTGTTTTAAGTATCTTTTATGGATTTCATTTTTTGCTAAATTGTATGATTTATATCAAAAGCATCCAAACTATTTTTAAAATGTATTTTTTAAATAAATTGTGATTCTATTATTTTTTGTAGTTTTAAAATATTACGTTTAAAAATGTCAAAATTTTCTCAACAGATGGAGTTTCAAATACACAAATAGTAAATTATATTTCAATGTTTTAAATTACTGCAAAATAATCTCATTTATTTCTATTTATTTTAAATTTTTGTGCTATAATAAAATTTTTTTAAAGTAAATTGCAATCTAGCTCTAGCATTTACCTCTCAAATTTGCTTATTTACTACAACCTAAGCATGCATGAATCTTGCCGTTTCAACCTGAAATGCAGATGATAGCAATAGTAAAAATGCCTGCTTTTAACAGCACTGAAATTCAATTTTTACAAATACCTAATAAAGCGACCACTAGTAAGATTGCCACCATATTCCAATTGCAGCAACGCCGATATTGTCATACTGCGATCAGCCATTCCAATTCAAAACCAAAGAATGCTCTCCTTTCTTTAGCCAAAACTGGTTGCCTTGCTTTCCAGACAATGGCTACCCTTCTCTCTTTTGCTGCAGTGCTTTCATAGCTGAAATCGATCATGGCCAGCAGAGTTGGCTGCCAAGCGCGCGCGAAGGCAGCGCCTCTTTCGCCCACCACTGCCTGCTTTCAAGTGCAATGGCTGAGTTGAGCTGACATGCGTCCCTTCAGCACTGTACGTGCACTGTGCTTCCATGTCGACGAGAGAAAGAGAGAGAGAGAGAGAGAAAGAGAGAGAGTGAGAGAGAGAGAGAGAGAGAGAGAGAGAGAGAGAGAGAGAGAGAGAGAGAGAGAGAGAGAGAGATATCATTGTCTATGAAAGCAATATATGTCAGCTGGCCCGTCCCTTTTTCCCGCTTTTGCCTGCCACTGCAAAAGCCTTAAGTGGTAGTTAGATGGTGGTGGTTTCCACTATTCAATTTAAACAGGCTTCTAAGTGTTTAGCTTTTGAAGAATAAGGCAGCCAGATTAAACCTCAGTGCTCATCTTTGATCTCAGTCTGATCTCAGTTTGGCTCCAATCTCAGTTGACCACTGAACCAAAGGCAATCAAACAATGCAGCAAAAATGATGCCTTCATTTCATTCAGTCACTTTACTTCTCCTGACTAGTCTTGCGGCAGAAAGGGAAAAAAGGATGAGGAGGAGCTTAGTTGGCTGCAGGCGAGCTGTGTTCGCTTCTCACTGGCAAAACTTGCGCGCGCCAGCGCCTGACTTGCAAGGCAATAGGCAACAGCAGAAACAGAAACAGAAAGTGCAGCAGCAGCAGTGGTGGTAGCAATAGCTGAAGCAATAGCAGAGTCACCACAGTCGCCACAGGCACTCGCCCGCCTGCCTGCCACACAGTGCGCTCACTCACTCACTCACTTTCTCTGCCCATTCTCTTTGTGTTATTCCTCTGCACACTCACACGCACAGATGCATACATCCTGAGTTGACCCGTACAGCCAGTCTGTGTACTGCCTGTGAGCCTGAGCACAGAGAGAAATCTCTGAGAAGAGTTTCTGCACCAGCAGTGGTGGAAAGCAGTAGTGTCCACCGACAGACAGACAGACAAACTCACTCTGGGCGCAATTCAGTGACTGGAGCACGCCACCACCAGCTTCTCTGCAGCAAAAGCAGCAGCATCTTTGTCGTCGGTTAGCATCGTCTAGCTTTGGCTTCATCTCTCATCTCTCTTTTCACTGGACTGCAAATTCTCTCTCATCTTTTCTTCCTTAAGCTCACCCAAAAGGTCTCTACTGCCCCTGCAGCATATCTGCACTATCTACCTATTGCATTGCCATTCACAATTCAACAAAGACCAACAAAGGCACTACCGGTGAGCATTCTTTCTTCCTTTCATTGCAGAATTTTTATCATCTTTTCCGTCTGCAGTGTCTCAAGATTGGTGTCTTTATCTACCTTTTTGCTGTAGCTGTCTGTTTTGCACTGTTTGTCACACACTGCACATTCTATTGTCTGCACCCAAATCAAAAGTTACTACCGCCTGGAACAGGTAATCCTGGCACTGGAATTTGCTAATTAGATGTGAGTATCCTTCTTGCCCGCTTGCAGTGCCATTAGTGCTGCTTTGGCACTCAAATGTTAAGTGTTAAAACAGTTGCGCTCCAATTGGCACTCTCTTTCTTGCTATATATATTAGATTGTCTCATTTCGCTATTGTCTGCAAGCAATTTTACTTGGCCACTCAAGGCAAAAACTCTCAGCTGCTGCCACCCTCCTATATCATATTTTTCTCTTTGTTCCTTTCTTCTGCAGTTTATTTTGATTTTCCTTACTGTGAGCTCGATGGTGCCAGTGGCCATACAAATTGCCGGTGCTGCTAATAAAGTAGAGAGGAAATTAACAAAGAATAAAGCTGCTTCTGCTTGAGTTTTACTTATTCTGCATCTGCTTTTCTTGTAACCACAGCACCCGACCTGATTGATTGCTTTGTTGTTCCATTTTTCCATCAAATTACCATCATTGCATCTTCCGTTGACAGGCACTGGGATTCTGAGTGTCATTGCTTGGCATTATAAGCAGCAGCAGTGCAAGTAGAATTTAAGTCAGTGCTTTCAAATTTGCTCGCAATACCAAAAACACTTTCTTTATTTTGAATCAATTTGTAACGTTTTATGCAAGCATTACTCAAACAAAGTTTGCAAATGCGTCAATTAAGTTTGCTATCATTTTTTAATACGCCTTTTAAAATGATATAACGCTTGCCAATTGCAAACTTGATAAATTGCCCAAGTTGAATTGAAGTAACTTAAACTAAAAGTTGATAACTTTTTAATGACAGTTGCAAACAATTAAGACGCATTTTATACACCGTTCCCAACTTCCGTTGCGAAAGCACAATCGATTTTTTGGCTAGCGTTTTCAACATTGTTATAGTGGTTAAACCGCAAAGCAGCAACTTTACCTGTGCTGCAGCAGGACTAACCGTTTTAAAAATCAATACACACTAATTGTCCTTTGTTTAACAATAAATTATTTTCATTTTTCAGATCTCACTGCTCCAACCAACATGGAGGTAGACATCTCAACGGCAACGACGACGACAACAGCAGCAACGACATTCGTCTTGCCTGGTGAGCCAGAAAATGGCCACAACTTGCACCCAAATTCAGCACCGCCAGCACCAAACTACGAGGGCACAACCAAACCTGCAGCCAGCCTTTGCAAAGCAACTCCAACTTTGAATTCTCAACCGACTACTTCTCGGTCACAAACTGCAACAACAACAGCAGTCAATGGAAGAGGAGGTCTCATCTCCAGCTCAGACTTTTATCCCTCTGGAACTTCAAGTGGCAAAACAAGCCAAGTGGCTAATTCAATGTCCACCACTCATTCGCAAGTATCCAACGGCCAATCAGCCTCATCTTCACCACCTCAAAGTTTACCTGCATCTCAATCCACTTCCGCTTCTTCCTCATCCTCATCCTCCTCTTCTTCCTCTTCCACCTCCTCTTCACTGCCCCAGTCACCTCAGCAGTCATCATCTGACCACCAGCATTATCCTCTTCAGTCATCACTGACCACTGAGGCTTCCAGCCACTCAACTTTGCTCAAGAAAACGACGATGAGTGACAATTCGGGACTGAATATGCTGGACGCCTTGGCGGCCAGTCAGTCCAATTCCAACAACATTGATCTCCAGCAGCAGCAACTCAACAATTCTTGCTCTTCATCAGCTGATCAGCATCAAAATCAGCATCATCACCACCATCACCACAGCAAAAAGAACAAGAAGAAGAAAAATAAGGACAAGGACAAAGTGAAAGACAAGAGCAAACACAAAGAGTCGAAGCACTTCAAAACAAGTAGCTCCTCTTCTAGTTTAAATAACCTTGATGAGGCGATGATGACCGCTGAAACTGACGGAATTTTCCCCTCAGCAGCAACTGACAACTCAGAAACGGTGAAACAAAAGAGGAAAAAGAAAAAGAAGAATAAGGATAAGATGGGGCGAAAATCTGAAAAGGATGGCGAGTCTTCCAAGTCTCGTTCAGAAGGCAGTAAGAAAAAGAAAAAGAAGCATCATCACAAAAAGTCAAATGGTGAAGCAACTATAGAAAACTCTGATGACATTGCAAATCACCTGACTTCAGTGACCAATACAGCAAATTTTCATCAGCTTTCTCAACTCGAATCAAGCTCAGCACCATCCTCCTCAGGCACTACCGCATCAGAAAACCATTCTTCCGCCATTCCTAATTCCTACCCAATCATAGTGAACCGATTGAACTAGCTGGAACTAGCGAACCTTTATCAGGCGAATTCAACCAGACCAGCTCAACATCCTCTCAATCACCTTCCAATGCCAACAACCCTGAGCCTGAAACTTCAACCAGTATCCCAATCACCCCCAACAGTATCACCCCTCTATCTGCAACTCAGCAGCAGCACTCACCCAAAAAGTCTGCCAAAAAACGGGTAAAAAAGCAAAAGTCAGCTTCGACAAGTGTTACAACTACTTCAAACACTTCTACCTCGCTTCCGGTGATCCCAACTGTCGGCATCCTCAGTTCCACCAGTGCAAACCCACCTCCTCCTTCTTCAAGCACTACTCCGATCTCACTACTGCTCACCCCACCGCCCAAGCGAGTGCGCATCCGTCGCAAGCGTGATCCCAATGCTCCGCCGGCCAAGCGAGGTCGACCCTTTGGCGCCAAAACGCATCCCTACAAGCTGAAGCGCAATCAGGAACTCATCAAGAAGCTGCAGGAGCAACTTCAACAGCAGCAAACAACCGGGGAATCCATTCTGCCTTCTCAGCAGAATATTCAGCAAACGACCGCTTTAGCATCACCTTCAACAGCGTCAGTTTTGGCAAAAAGAGGTCGAAAGTCGAGCAAATCAAGGGTGGAAGAACGGGTGGCCATCTCAAAGACAGCTCAGTCCAATGCAGTCCAATTGCCGCCGCCGCCAGGCTCACAGCCAAGATCCTCAGTTCGACTTCGCAAAAATTCTGAAATTAAAGGTCAGTCAAAGCAGGAAGAGGAGGAGGAGGCTGCACAAAGTGCGGGCAAGCAAAAGAAACGGAAGTCAGGCGATGTAAAAATTGAAGCTTCAAGCAGCAATGCTGGTGATGGCGACTCCATTTCCGCCATCATCGCCAGCGTCGCCCAGTCAGTCACCTCTCCACCAGCTGGCCCATCACTGCTAGCTTTATCATCCCCATCAAAAACATTAAAGCCTCAAAGGAAAAGAAACTTGCCTCCAAGACTAGTTTGCCTGACTTTTCGACACTTGAAGCCAAAGTTGAGCGAGTGCTAGCATCATCGATCACTTCATCTGGTGAGCAGGCAACAGGCAGCAACCAAGACAAAAGCAGAAAGCGCAAAAGAAAGCAAGTGGAAGGTGAGGGTCGCAAAAAGGAGAACCATATTTCCTCTGCCACATCTCAAGTGGAAAATCCAAATGAATCCAGCAATGCAGCAACTGACAGCGCCAATGTGAGCAGCAGCAGTTTGCTGGCCAACAGCAAAGTGCCACTGGCCATTGCTCGCACCCGATTCATCGGTCCAGTTGTGCGCATCGTTCGCCAGGGCGCCGACCTTGAGGATCTGCAAAGTTTGCTTGATCTGGGCGCCAGCAGCTCTTCTCCGCCCAAAAGGCCAAAACTAAGGAAAAGAAGAAGAAGGTTAAAAAGGGCAAAAAGTCAAGCATTGCTGATAAGGCAACTGATAGCTCGCCAGTTGAAAGCAGTGAATTCACCATGCCCTTTGAGTACTCAGTCTGCCAGCGACAAACTCAGCTTGACGGTCGAGGCATGGTTGAGGAGAATGAGAATGCCACTCAAGCGACGGCTGCAGCTGCCGGCGGAAGTGGAAGTAACCAAACAGCAGCCAGTCGAACGGGTGGCAATCTGCAAACTGTCCACCAAAAGTTGATGGCCGAACTGGGCGCCAACACGGCGCCAGCCGGCTGGACGTGCGCCTTCTGCTCGCTGCCGCCGGACGTGGAACGCCTCGGTGACCTCTACGGACCTTACTTTGTCGATCTGGTCACGACGCCTGACGTCGACTATGAGCTGATGCCGCCGCCTTCCTGCAAACTGGCTCACGCAGTTGGACGAAGTAAGTGGAACCTTTACTTAAGTGGATTCTATCAGAATTCTTGTCGGATTCTTGCCAGATTCCATTAGAATTTTTTCAAAATTTTATTAGGATTCTTTAAAGATTCTATTAGGATTCTTGCTGGATTCTTTCAGGATTTTTC
>NW_026543469.1:0-27634 GCF_028750875.1 Macrosteles quadrilineatus
AATAATTGATAATTGATAATTGATAATTAGAATTGAGTAAATATATCTAAATCTAAAACAAAATTCCATAAGATATAATTAAATTTATGTTTTCTGATTGAGCGATTCAGGATATCTTTAACTTAACTGATTATAACTATTAATATCTCAAGTGAAAGCCTTTGAAGTATTTTAAGACCAAGACATATAAAATAACTTAAATAAAATTTGAGTTACGTATCATTGATTGCAGATAAGTAGCCTACCTAAACGATTATAATTATTAAACATACTGGATTGATTGACGTAAGTTGTTATTATTAAGTTAAACATCAATCCGTTTGCTACGAATCAATCATGATTATAATTATTGTTGATTCGTGATTCAGCAATGTGCTTTTGGTAGGATTATTAAGATTGGAATCTTAATAATCAATAGCTCAAATGAAAGCTGATATTTCACTAAAGGTTTTTAGACCAAAACATATAGGGTAATGTAATTAGAACTGCTGGAATACATCTTTAATTGAAGAAAAAAAATTATATTTTTCTTTGAGTAATACATTAGATAAATTAATTATGATGCTTCATGACAAATATATGCTTGCATAGCTTTATTTTAAGACCAAAATTATGAAAATCAGGCCGGTAAAAGAGCCAAACGAAAAAAAAAAACAAATTTAACTCCCATAAGTTAAACAGCAAACGCATAAGTACAGGGACGCATTTTGTGCATAACTCGAAATATACGTCAAAATGAATGCCAATGATTGATGGCAAATCTGTGGTGCGTCCATACCTTTCGTTTAAGGCCAAAATTATAAAAATCGGTCGGGTAGAAGACCTTTAACCCGACTCGGAAAAGAAAAACCAATAATTTTTAAAGATGGCAATAACTGGTTTACCAGTACCGGTATGCATAATCTAAACATACGAAACATGTGTTAATAAACAGCTTATTGTTATAATGTTATTTAATTGATTTTTCTTTAATTAAATGTTGTTGTTAACAATTTGCATTTGTGTTTAAAGAGAGTTCCTTATGTTAAGTATGCGATTCTAAAGCTATGTGCTTAATCTGTACCATTAATATTTGTGAGTAAAGTGGTGTATGGATTTCACAACCATTATTTTACTAGAGACCGTTGTATTTAACCAAAACGGGCTCTGTTGCTAGTTCCATTATAAGTGAACCAGGCGTACCATTGACTTCCATTGAAAGTTTACCATTGGTATTTTTGAAAGAGGTATGGTAACAAAAGTTAATTTATTATGAATTATGACAGAGGGTCAAAAGTTGCTGATGTACAAGCAGCTGATGAATCTTCTTTGAAAGGATAATCAGGATGTGTCTTTGCTCTAAAACAAAAATGTTCAAACATTTAATTAAAAAATTAAAGTTTATGAACAATTATTGTTATTAGTTATGGATACCATTCTAGTTCATTAAAATGCCCTTTAATGTTGATAACTATCATGTTTGTCAACCTATTACAAGTTGATTTATTTTAATAGAGTAGGCCTACAGTAACTGTTCATAATCCATACAATAGTATTAAGGTAATTTTTGTCCAAGGAATTGCTTTATGCAGCTTGTATGACAAATTAATACATCAGTTCCGTTGTCTTACCAGAGATTTAAAGCAGTCTCTTCCTCACAAAGTATTATTTTCTACTGATAAAGCCCAAGTTCAGGAAATCTTTTGTGGCTGTAGTTATAACACAACAGTATATAACTCTTGAAGTTGTTATTTTCTAAATAAAAATCGTACTCTTAGTTCAAGCAAATAAGTACAAATTAGAAAAAAATAGAGGAACAAACCTGTATTCCCAATGTTTTTCAGAAATGTGTTGGGGGAAGGTCCCCTAATAAATATATGATAGGTGGGAATAAAATCACCCTGTCCCCCTTGGGTGGAGGGGAGGTGGGAGGGGTAAAGTCCCAACTTTAAGAGTTTAGGACATCTTCATCACTTTTCATGCTGATAAGCGATCACTGGAAAATCGTCAATGGCTCAAAACTACTACTGCCTTCTTTTTTTGGCAAATGGTTTACATAACTATTACCAATTTAGACCTTAAATATGCTTATATTTGGCCTAAACTATTATAAGAAACCATGCAAATCATGCAATGAAAACGAAACAAGACTTTGTAATTATTTATTTGGGTAAATCATGATTGTTGGAGACTTTTTCCCCTTGATCTGCATTTAACATATGAACATATGTGCATATTTATTTATCATATGTTATTATTTAATCCTGTTTACTTTTTCATTACATTGTTTTTTATTGCTCAAGTGAACATGGTTTCTTTTTTATAATTATAATTTTTCCATTTCCCAATCCAACATTTGGTCCTAATTCGCAGCCGGATGCAAACCTGGTAACTATATTCATTCCTTGTTAACATTACCCCATTTATAATCTAAATGTTCTACTCAGTTCCCTTACAGTCCACTACTAATCTGTGGTTTTTGAATTTTACCTTATTATAATGTTTTTGGATTCAGATGAACAAATGAACTCTTTACCAACTTATAAACTATTATTTTTGGTGTCAATCAAAACAAGTTCAAGTTAAATTGATTATTAACTTTTTGTGCATAGCCTTATACATGCCTTCTTCTAGTTAAAGACTATATTGAAAGAAACTTATGATCTATATCTTTGATGTACAATTCATCTTTTTTACTTCATACTGAGATTTTGTGTGTGCTCAAGACCTTTTTATATTGTGTGTGCTGCTGGTAAATTTTGTGTTCTACTACTACAATGGCTCCTAAAACTTCTGATTTTAAGTCATCCACATACACTCGCTCAACATCTCTAATTAAAACTCGTTTTAATAAGCTTAAAGATACTGTTGATGAATACTCTACCTCAACGGATCAACTCACCCCTATTCAAATTAAACAACTTAATGCTCATTTAAATGAAATCCGTAAAAGAAAAGAAGAATTCGACAACAATTTGCAACGGGTTTTAGTCTTAGAAGAGGATCCTATCTCTGACGAGACATTGTCTCAAGACCTGGATGAAATTGAAAGTTTATTTTCTCATATCGTGGGTACTATTGAGTTCTTAATGTCCCATCCTGAACCTTCAAATTCTGCTATCTTAAGTGACTCTTCTTCCGTTTCTCTTCACCAAACACCTATTTCGCAAGCAGTACGCCTTCCAAAATTGGATTTACAAAAATTCTCCGGTGACCCGCTAACTTGGACAAGTTTTATAAATTTGTTTGATACTGCAATACACCACAATACGTCACTTTCCAGTGTCATGAAATTTCAGTACCTTTTAAGTGTACTTAACGGAGAACCCCTCGACTTAGTCAAAAGTTTGAATCTCACTGAAGCTAACTATTTGGTTGCATATAATCTCCTCCGTGATAGATATCACAATGAACGCCGCTTACAATCTTTGCACCTCAATCACATTTTGGACCTTCCTACCATTAATGCATTTACTATAACAGGACTTCGCCATTTTGTAAATTGTTTCACTGAACACACGCAAGCTTTAAAAGCTTTGGAATGTGACATTATAAATAATAATCCCCTTCTCTCCGCACTGCTCCTGCGTAAGATGGATGCTGATTTACGCAAAAAGCTTGAAATGTTCCGGTCTTCAACCGAAAATCAGCCGAATTCTCACTCACTTCCCGAGGTCAAAGATATAATAAAATATCTGAACACTGAATGCTCTCAGGCTGAGGATGCAAACCTACACAGCGCTCCCACACTGAATAAAATTAATAACACTTTTGCTCATGCACCCAAAGACACTACACAAAAGCAAGTACAATTTCGCTCAAGAAACGTTGCTATGGCCACGACCCACACTTCCCCCCATCAGTCATCTCACTCAACAGGCATTAAAAAACCGACTCATTGGCAGTGTTTTGCATGTAACTCAAACGAACACAAGATCTATGCCTGCAGTGTGTTCCAAAATAAATCTCCGCATCAGCGACATACCCTCGTCAAAGAAAATCATCGCTGTGTCTCCTGTCTAGGCCATCATAACCTCAAAGATTGCCATTCACAAACTTCATGTCGTACATGTAACAAGAAACATCACACTTTGTTACATTTCCCTGCACCTCTTGTTGATCAAAATCATTTTAAGCCTGTCAATGCAAATGTGAGTTACCCACATGAGCCTACTCAAACCTCAATGACGTCAACTTCACAAGATCACTCTCAGCCACCTTTTAAAAGCTCCACTATACTCTTGGGAACTTTTTTGATAAAGGTCACTTCAGTTCAAGGCACATCTCATGTGTTCCGTGCCTTACTTGACTCCGGCTCCATGTGCGACTTAATCACCGAACGAGCAGCTCAACTTTTAAATGCTCGACGCTACAAGTCAAATGTTCAACTTTCTGGACTTGGCCAAAATGCAGCTAAGAGTAATGGGCAAACTTACCTCAATCTTGAAACTCTTTCTGGATTTCTCATATCTCCGCAACATCCAATGCTCATTTTAGACAAAATGACTGTCGACTTACCTCGTGTTCCAGTCTCTCCGGAAGTGTTATCGCTCACTAAACGGTTTTGTCTAGCTGATCCATCATTTCACCTGCCAGGACGCATTGATATCGTGCTTGGTTGCTCTCTCTTCCCTAAGTTACTAACTCATGAAAATTACTCTCTTGGCCAACATATGCCCCACGTAATAGGAACTCATTTTGGATACATCGTGATGGGTTCTGCACCCTGTGAAATACCAAGAAATTCCACACCAAATTTCATCAGTCACACCGTCTCCCTCCATTCATCCAATGATGTTGACCTTCAGTCCTCACTTCAGCGATTCTGGACTCAGGAAGAACTTCCAAATCGTCAAAAGAAAACTGAAGAAGTACTCAGAACGCCAACCTACGTTGACGACATCATCACTGGTGCGGATACTGAGGAAACGGCCTTGAAACTTCAAGATCAATTGGTCAACCTGTTACGAAGAGGAGGATTTGAATTACGTAAATGGGTCTCCAACTCTGATCGTCTTCTACAAGCTAAGGAGCATCTTGAGACTCCCGTCTTTCTCCAAGATTCTGAACAGCCACACTTCACAATACTTGGCCTACATTGGTCTCCCCACTCTGACTGCTTCACTTACAACCTTAACTTCCCTATGGACCCTCATCCATCAAAACGTTCGATCTTGAGCATCATAGCAAAAATCTACGATCCTTGTGGATTTCTCGCTCCCTGCATCATGCAAGCAAAATATTTTATGCAGTTACTATGGACCACAGGCTTATCCTGGGATGATCCTCTGCCCACTAACCTCGCCGAAAAATGGCATTCATTCCTAATCGATACTCAATATTTATCTCAAATTTCTATTCCTCGAGTGTTACAGTTTTCCCTGTCATGCACCGTAGAATTACATGGCTTCGCAGATGCGTCAGAGAGCGGCTACGCTGCTGTCGTATATTTCCGCTGTCAGATGTCTAATGGTGACACCATCATTCACCCAATAATCTCAAAGACTCGTGTCTCTCCTCTCAAAAGAGTAACTCTTCCTCGCCTTGAGCTTTGTGCTGCTCATCTTCTCGCGCAATTAGTAGCACATTGTCATTCTCTCTTCTCAGATAAAATTGCCATCAAAAATATCTATCTATGGAGTGACTCCTCGATAGTCTTGACATTGTTACGGACTCCACCCTACAAACTCAAGACATATGTAGCCAACAGGGTTTCTCAAACTCAAGAACTTGTTCCCATCGACTCTTGGCGACACATATCAAGTACTGATAATCCTGCAGACTGTGCGTCAAGAGGAATTTCTGCTTCCCTACTTGTCAACCATCCACTCTGGTGGACAGGCCCTCCTTGGCTTAAGCTCCCCACTTGTCATTGGCCTACCTCGCACTTCATTCCTGAGGACCTCTCTTCGTCAGAAGAAATCAAGAAGACACCTTTAGTTGTTCTTACATCAGCTCCTCAAAAGGAGTGGGAACTTCTTTCTGCCTACTCATCGTGGAACAAACTCCAACGCATTGTCGCTCTTCTTAACAGCTTCATTCACAATTGTCGTCATCAAAATGACCGTCTCAGTGGTCCTCTCTCATCGTCTGAAATCTCTAAAGCTCGTCTCAAGATCTTCCATCATGTTCCACAAGCCACCTTTGCAGATGAAATAGTGTCCCTCCAAAAGAAGCGTGACTGCTCCACCAGACTACAACGTGAAACACCATTTCTTGACTCTGGTTAAAGCACTTCGTTGCTTTAAGGCGGGCAGTATGTTGGAGACTTTTTCCCCTTGATCTGCATTTAACATATGAACATATGTGCATATTTATTTATCATATGTTATTATTTAATCCTGTTTACTTTTTCATTACATTGTTTTTTATTGCTCAAGTGAACATGGTTTCTTTTTTATAATTATAATTTTTCCATTTCCCAATCCAACAATGATTTTTCTTTAATCTTCAAAACGCTGTAACTTTTGACCTACATCATATATGTGTATATATTATTGAAGTAAATTTAATTATCTACAACTTTCAATAAGTCAATATTTCTGAGAAAATAAAAATTAAGGAGGAAAAAATTAGATTTTACCAAAAAATGTGAGGTGAACAATTATTTTCCAACATTATATCTTTTTGAGCGCAGATATCTCTGAAACTATGCGTTTTCACTGATAATGTACTGAGCCAAAGTTGTTGAAAATTTATTCAATTTTAACTTTTATCACATAACAATAATTAAGCTAGGACTTTTTAAGTTATGAGCGAAAAACTGCAAATTGGGGCGTTTACCCCTCCCACCACCCCTCCACCCAGAGCGGCAGGGTGATTTTATTCCCACCTATCATTTATTCATTAGGGGACCTTCCCCAACACATTTCCGAAAAAAATGGGAATACATAGGTTTGTTCCTCTATTTTTCTTATTTTGCTTAAGCTAACTCGTACATCTGTTTGTTAAAGTTCCTCTTACAAATAAGTATGCTATTGTGCATATTGTGTGTTAAATATTGTACAAAGAATTATATTATAAAAATAAAAATACCATGGTCTAACATTTATACGTTTAACAATTATGTTAACATAAGAGAAGCAAATTTACTTACGGGAGGTAAGAAAACATTCTGAGGTGGCAATCCAGTGAGGAAAGAGTCTCCATTTCTTGACTGCTCAGCTCAAAGTTGAATAGGTCCAGGTTTGCTTTGATGCGAGCTGGTGTCACAGATTTGGGCAATACAACTATACCTAGTTGCACCTGCATAAAAATATTGATATTACAGTATAATCATAGTCATATTACTAACAACTAAAAAAATACATAATTATACAAGATGGCTTTAACTTTGGTTATAACTAGACATCCCATTCTCATGTTAAATTTAGCCAGTTTTAGAGTAAAATGACATAGCAGAATATTGAACCATGCAAAAGTGTTCTGACTAACATTACTGATTTATCTCAAATACACAAACTTGTTAACCAATCTGGAAGAACAAACTATTGTAAACTAAAGTATATTTTAAGCTAAATCAACTATCTCGGAGAAAATATCATTATATACAGCAGAACACTAAATGAGTGGTTCATTCAAGTACAGTAGGTATGATTTTTATAGAAAATTGACTACGTGGTCAATCGATAGTTGTCAATGTCAATAATTATACAAAAAAGACAGTAAACTGACCAGATATCTGAGTATAACTTGGCCGCTGGTTTTGCTATGCGTTGCTGCTACTTTCAGCACTCTAGGGTCGTGGAAGACGTTGGCTGCGTCAGGCGGGGCATTGGGACGAGTGGGGGAACCGAAGGGGGCGTAACCTTCAACCACAATGTCTACACTCTTGCAGAACTCTATTAGTGGCTTCTGGTTCAGCAACATGTGACACTCAACCTGCATCAGTGTCACAAGCAATGGATAAAGCTGTAAACAAGCTGTTAACAAGTAAGGAAGGTTGGATTAGATTTATGTATTATACAAAGTCTTCTGAATTCATACATTCTTGTGAATGCCGAAACATTATGGTGTGTATTTTACAGCAAAGATGAGTGTTTCACGTACGGAAACCAATAGTTGTGACCAAAAAACCAGCCTGTGACAACGTGTATGTATTTAATTATACCATTGCGGGAGCTGGCTAAAGAAAACTCCTCTACGCCAAAACCTTGGTTGTAGTCACAAAATGATTAACTAAGGAAATCATCAGTTTATTTTGTCATAGTTGGCGAGAAGTACACAAGTATACACAATACATGACCAATTAATATTTCACTTTTTAATTTTTAATTCATAAGAAAAGACAGGTGTTGTACCTGGTTCACCACTGGCTTGATAGTGGCTGTGTCTAGGACCCTTTGCACTTGAGTTTGGTTGAAGTTGGACACCCCGATGCTTTTGACTAACCCTAACTCCACACATCGCTCCATCTCCCGCCATGTATCCTCTATAGAGGTTGTGTCAAACGCCTCAAATGGCTGAGGAATCTGAGGAGGGTGTTTTGACTGGAAGTCAGATTGACTGGATTAGTTACATAAATATCTATAAATTATTATAATCATTTTTAAATCTTTGACCTGCTACATGAGCATATAGTTATTAGTACATAGAAAATTAATTCAACCATTAAAATTTGATTTTTAAGCCATTACATTTTTTTGTATTAAAAGTAGATGGATTTATAAGAACAACAGTTTTGCATAGTGTCTTAACAAAACTAATAAAGCAATTCAGTACCGGTACCTAAACCCATATAAAATATAATAAATATAAACGCTATTAGCAATCTGACACAAACTTTTCCCATTCGCTCAACAAACCTTTATCATGGCTAAGCGGTGGGAGTAACTATGATATTTTATAGGGAATGAAAGCTGCAATAGCTTTTGACCCATAATTTCTATAGCAATGGGTGTTGCGCTATTTTTTTAAGAACTATTAGTAATAACAATAACAGACAATTTTTTTATCAGAATAGTAATAATAATAAGTTTAGGGAAACAACTGTTTTGAATGTAATCAATGCCCTTGTGTCTGTGAATATTTACTGAGTTTTTTTAAGGTATAAACCTCTCATAACGATTGAGCTTTATTGTGCTTTACTAACCTTGAGCCCAAAAGGCCAGTGGACGAGGTACAAGTCAATGTAGTCCAGACCTAGCCTCTCCAGTGACTGTCTACATGTAGGCACCACGTCTTCCACAGAGTGATAAGTGTTCCACAACTGCAATGTAACAAGTAAAACAACACTGAGTAATGGCACTCGCCAGGTATTATTTAGATTGAGGACTAGGATACTTACTTATCATATGTTATGGTACTAAAAAAAGTACTGAAATTTGTAAACGTACTGGCAACAATGGGTACCACGCAGACTACATTATCATTGACGAAGATCAATATGGACAACCTAATGCGGCTATAAGTGGGAAACATTTGTAGAATACACTAAAAAACCAGATCAGCTTTTGAAAAATGATAAAATATTTACAAGAAATGTTGATAATGTGGAACTGTTAGGTACGTGATCGATGAACGATGATAGTTGAGTCTTATAAACCATCGGAAATTACCTATGTCTTTTATTCGTTTTTAAATAAGTTATTTGTTTTTAAATAACTACTTTAATTCTTTGCAATTGCTCGATTTCGAGCAACATGTACACTAGTTATCAATTATCAATCATTGAGATGGGGACGCCACCTAGGTGCATATTTTAACCCAAATATGAGTGAAGGATGAGTGTAGAATGGTGTGTGATGACCTGTGTAGCTTTGTAACTGACCTATATCAGCGGTTTCATTATTCAGGATCATTTATTTAAAGCCCAATGATCAGGAACAGCTGGGTCCAGTTTCAAACCATCAAAAAGCTACTGACTTTTCTCAGGATCGAACCGGCGAGCTTTTGATTACTAGGCAAGCACTATAACCACTCAGCTACACAGCCAGTTCATTGACATTAAGTTTACTCTTGTCAGTATATTACATACTGACAAGAGAAGAGGGATGTCGGATGGTCAGATAGGAGAACATATGGATATACCCAGACCCAGGAATGACCAGAAAGCAGGAGAATATGTTTGTATAATATGCAAATAAAAGGAACTAGTAGTTTTATTGAACTAGAGTTTGTGGTGCTTAATGGATCAATTTTAGATATTTAGGCTTATAGAGAGAGCCCAGTGTTGGGTAATTAACCCAACCTTATTCCTTCAATGAAAAAAGAATGGGCGTAAAAGTGGGTTACTAGGTTACTATAAGAGAGCAAAGTCATTTAGGCGCTAGCAGCCAGACCCGCCAGATGGATGTGTTGAGTCCCCAATAGTGTTAGCCCTTCCCCCAGGTGCTGGATGGGCTTGTTGATCCTCAGGTACCATTTCATTTTTTAATGCATGGGAGTGTTGAGCACACACCGGTTGAGTCCATAACACTTCCTTTTACCTTTCCCTTCGGTACTGAACAGGCATGCTGAGCCCTCAGTACAACTCCTTTTCCTCTGGTGTTTGACGGGTGTGTTAAGCCCAGCTGTCCTTTCGATTGACAATCTTCCTTTCAATGTATAGTGGATAATGTAATAAGGGTTTTAGGCATGGTAGCTGAAGCCAGACAAATGACCGATAGGTGTTCCAGCAGGTTGTTATTTAAACGCGGACTGTGCTACTAGAACTACTTTGGGAGACATGGCATCTCTTGGGACATTTGAGGAAGCACCAGGCACATCAGAGTTGCTGAGGTCTGTCCTGTGTTTTAAGGCAAAATCATTTACCTTGGAAGCCGAGATTCATGTGTAAATGAAAATAGGGATCAATATATTAGAAGGTCTTTTTTATTTAATTCATTGAGTCCTCACTTAGACCAGGACTAAACCTCTATGAGAAAGTAAATTAGGAGTGTGAAAGAACTTTTCTTCCTCAAGGGGAAAAATCCTTACAAATTCTCCTTTAATACATAACACAGTAATGGTAATTAGGTATAGGTTCTAGTTGTTTTTCTTTCATTTATTTAGTAGACTATATATTTCAGTAAGGCTATATTGTCCAAGTGTACATGTACAGTGACTCGCCTTGGTGGTGATAAACATGTCGCTCCTGGACACAACACCCTCCTCCACCTTGTCTCTCACGGCTGCTCCAATGCTCTTCTCATTGCCGTACAAGTGTGCAGTGTCAATGTGGCGGTAACCCACATCTATGGCGTACTTCACTGCAGCTGAAACTTCGGCGTCAGGTGCCTTAACAAACCGGGTCATCAAGATTAACAGAATTGATACTGTAATGTTTTTTCTGTTTTTTGTTAGCAGGACAAAACAGCTTTTATCAAATTAATTATTGGTGATTATTGTGGATCTGTGTTATTTCTGAAGGTATAGTTATTACTGGTCTGAAGAAAAAGTAAAAAGGTTTGACGTTTTAGAATCAGAAGTCTCTCTTTCTGAATATGGTATAGTTAAGTATTGTACTTTTGTGATTATTTTTTGCTTTTCCTTTTTTTAAATTTTCTTTTATATGAGGGATGTCTGCGAACTAAGGTCTCCATCGATGTACTGTCACAACCAAGCAATCTAGTTCAAATTTGAAACCAACGTTGTGTTCCTTACTTCATTCGCTGCTATTCTAGGTGGTTTTTAACCCCCCTCCCCCCAAGGGATTCAATTGTATTAGTCTTGAAACAGTCTTAAAAAACGTTTCAAAATTAAATTGACACAACTACAAAGAATAAAATGTGTTCCATGATTTTATTTCTGTGTTCTATTATAAACCGCTATTGAAAAAATACACTTTATTACCCTCCCTGTAGCATTAAACCTAGGTAACATTTGGACCGACGTGTTGCATGCTATCAGTAAACCCTTTTTCTCTATAGGTAGGGAAGTACTTAAGGATAAAATATTAAGAATAGGGTCAGTTTCTGACATGGATAACATTATTTCTTTGAATCCAGTCCATGTTTCTCTACAAAAAAAGATTATGTTCTGTCTACAATATCCGATGGAGCTTAATCTGAGCATTGAAATACCGCTGCGATTTCATGAATGAAAGCTATGAGATTATACCAACATTGGTTGGTACTTTTTTGTTACTAAACAACTAATAGGATAACCATTGTAAAACTCATTTAAGAAATTTAGAGGTCCAAAAACTCTAAAAGAAAATAATATTCCACACCGTAAGAAAAGTGTACAATCTCTTTTCATGGGGCAACATAGAAAATTATTGTAAAACGTGTCCTGTGTACAGGACTATCCTCTATTCCAACCGGAGGAATTATTTTAACTAATCCCATAGTTATCAATAACCTTATTGTTGTAAGTTCTTGTATGACAAATGTTTCTGGTACTCACATATGCCAATTTGATAATGTGAACTGACTAAAAATTTAAATTGCCAATGAGGGCAAGTCGTACTTGAGAAAATGAAGAGAGTACAGCTTTTAAAAGCCAAGAATTTATCCTGCCAGCTATTGACTACGTTTTTTTTTTAATGTGTTTGAGCAAACTAAATGCCAGGCAACTTCCCCAAGCCTATGGTGTTAATTTCTCAGCTCATGGATAGTTATTCTGTAGGAATAGATAGTTAAGGTACCTGCCATGTGCCCAGTCCCACCAATGGGATGTTCAGGCCATTGTTGAGAGGTAGAGCTGGCACCACCATACTGTAGTGAGTACAACACTACTGTTATTGCTTGATAGCCACACTTCACCTAGTCCAAGGTCAACTTTCTATATTTAACTCTCTACTATCACTTTTGTCTGAATAGCTCACCTTCCACAAGGCATTCTGTATTTACAAACGGTAAATTAAAATCCAATATTGCATTATTCATTTTTTACTTTCTCCCCCTATACCATAGTATATGGAGAAAGTATTGTTTTCGTCAAAATTTTCGAGTTTGAGTTTTGAGTGGATATATTCGTTTTGGGTCCCCCTGGACCCAAAAAAGTGGTTTTCGAAGTGATGTCTGTGTGTGTGTGTGTGTGTGTGTGTGTGTGTGTGTGTCTGTGTGTCTGGATGTGTACAGAGCTAGAGACTACACCTGTGGTCCGATTTCGATGAAATTTGGTATGTATGTTCTAATCTATGGTATCTCCAGGTGTTTTTTTCATTTTTTTGAAATTTTGATTTTTAATGGGGATTTTCCCATAAAAACCCATAAAAAACCGTAAAAATCCGATTTTCTCGAAAATGGCCCGAACGATTTTGATAAAAGTTTAGTATGTTGTAGCCCTTTAAATTCTGAATAAAATGGTACAAATCCCATATCTGTAAAATTTACGGTTCAAAAGTTATGGTCAAATATGTTATTTTCCCATAAAAACCCCATAAAATAACAAAATATACCCCCGTCGCAGCAAACCTGCCATCTAAGCGAATTTCCATTTGGCCGAATTGATTTTCAATTGATCTATTTAAATAACATTAGGTTTAACGAGTACCTAGGTTTGCTGCTACAAGGAAACTAATAAAGTAGTGTGTTTTTAGTAAAATATTGATAGCTTACTATAAAATAAATAAATTTGCCAAGTTTGATCAAAATATATCCATAAACAAGCAAACTACAACATTTTACAATATTCTCCATAAGAATAACATGGGAATTTTAAATTTACAATTTTTTTAGTTTTCTCCGTAACCAATAACCGTACAAAAACACTTTGATATACTGAATTGTTTGTTTTTTTAAGCTCTTTAAGAAGGTTTGGAGAAAAATTGGGAAATTTTGTGTTTTGAGGGTAAAAAGTGAGAAAAACCAATTTTTACCCCATAAAACCCCCCATAAAACCCTGTTCCCATGGTCCGATCATGCTGGATCGCGAACTCATTCAAGTTTATCCCGCCTTACACCTTCAAACCAAATTTCATCAAAATCGGATAAAAATTACTCAAGTTATCGTGTTCACGGACACATATATATATATATAAATCTATATATATATATATATATATATATATATATATATATATATATATATACATATATAAAAATTTTAACGAATGGTGTTTTTGGCCTCTGGGGACATTAAAATGAAAAAGTAAATCGGTCCCGGGCCTAAGTCTTACCATGAGACCTACGGTAATAGCTACTTCCCTATAGGGAAATTCGCTAAAAGAGGATTTTAGAAAAAAATACGGTTTTGATTTAACGTAGTATGTTATAGTCCTTACAATTTTGATAGTTTTTACATTTTTAAAAAATTTTAATTTTTAATGGGAATTTTCCCATAAAACCCCATAAAAAACGGAAAAATAGGATTTTCCAAAAAATGGCCCGAACGATTTTGATAAAAATTTAGTATGTCATAGTCCTTTATATACTGAACAAAATGGTACAAATCCCATTTCTGTAACAATTACGGTTCAAAAGTTATTGTAAATTATGTAATTTTCCCATAAAACCCCCATTAAATAACAGAAAAATCGGATTTTCCCAAAAATGGCCCGAACGATTTTGATAAAAATTTAGCATGTTATATTCCTTTAAGTTCTGAACAAAATTGTACAAATCCAATTTCCGTATATTTACTCTCACTCCTTACACATGATAAAGGTTGTTGACAAACTTATGGGAGAAAGTATGTGTCAGAATGCTGATACCGTTTATTTCTATTTGTGATATCTATGTGTTTGTGTTTGTGTGTATGTCTGTATACAGATTTTACAGACCTGTGATGTGTGGACCTGTGGTCCACATTTTTTGTGGATATTTATAGGCATGATCTGTGGATGTGATACTCCCTAGTGTGGATTAAACGTCCTCACTAGTGAGTACTACGACTATCCGCAGTACTATCCTGATAATTAGACAAATTTGTAAATTACAATGCAAAAAATGTGGTTCGGATTCCACAATAAACTGTAGAGTCTTAGTTGTCATTGGCTGTATAGGCTGTTAATAGGGCTATTAATTAATAGCCCTGTCTAAGGAACATGTGTTAAAAGAAATTATTGATCTTGTTGCTTGGTCAGTAACAAGATTACAAGATCGTGCCACTCATCCTACACTCATCTCCATTCATACTTTGCTTAAAATACCTACCTTGTATGATCACTATTTCAATTAAAAGTATTAAAAGTATTTTGTTTAATTGGGTATATGGGTAGGCTACTAATTCATGGTAGTGTATATCCAAGCACTACTTTCATTTTATTTTGATTTTGATTTTTAATGGTGATTTTCCCATAAACCCCCATAAAACGTGATTTTCATAAAAACGTTCCGAACACTTTTGATTAAAATTTAGTATGTTGTAGCTCTTTTAACTTTAAACAAAATGGTATAATCCTCATTACTGTGAAAATTCAATGGTTCAAACGTTATTGGAACTTGTGTGATTTTCTTGACTGACAAATCTTAATGAATGTGGAAAAACAATGTAGAGGAAGGTGGTTTTAGAGGTTTAAAAGATTATTTTAACACATATTGAACCTTACTTGATAGGAATCATTCCAGAGGCACTTGTTTGGGTGGGATGTGGGTGTTTTGAAAGGATATGTACGGTACCTTGGATAGGAAAATTACAATACGGTTACCTTTAACAAATTGTTTAATAGAACTCAAGATCTCCAATGGTATATGTTTTAATATCTATTTACAGTTACCTTGACTAAGGAACACAGTTTCTCTTTTAAAATATGACACTAATTTATTTACACACAGTGCGAAGTTAGTATACTTAAGATCTAGATGTAAATGTTAATAACTGAGCCAACAATGCTCATGAAAGTGTAACTTTTATTTCATAACCACTTACACCTCAATAACATTATATTTATAAAAAATTAAAGTTGGATTGGAGTTTTAGCCATTCACCATCTAGTAATTCAAATCTAGTAAAAGCCATTTTCGCAATAATATGTTGCTTGTGTTATTTTACTTACAGTAATCACCTTGTATATAAAAAAATATTTTTCTGTAAAAAAAATAAGATCAGATAGAAAGTTGAGATTGACTTTAGCCCCACCAAAAGGGATGACTAAGCTAAGTAAGTAAGTACCGGTATCTGAGAAAGTTAAGTTTGGTACCAACATAAATGCCAGATCTGTTAGACTAGAGAACAAATAAATTGTGATAATGCTTGAAAATGCTTAGTTACTTTGTGTATATAGGACAATTTTATCATTATCACTTGAGGAGAACTGAAAATTTAAAATAGATCACACAACTTTATAAGGTTTGAAAACTTAATAAATTAATAGGCTTGTGAGTATGTTTGAAATGCTAATGTTTAAAATTCAAAACAATTTCTATATTTTTTCTTGCAATGCCAGCCATAATATTTTTTACCTTTTCACAGTATATCAAACACATGTTACACAAATCAGAAAGAATTATTAAATCATTTATTTATACCTATGCAATGAACGATAATTGTTTTATAACTGTTGATAATTGATGTATTGTTTTTACTACTTTTAGCCTGTTGAAGGTTACGTTTTATTAAAATTAAAAACATCATACACACACAGTCTTGCAATAGTAAGACCATGATTAAAAGAAATAACAGATATTTGCACAAAATTAGGAACAGAAGAGCATGTATAAATTGCGAGTCAGATCTATAACTTAGGAACTAATCAGCAACTAATAAAGATAAAAGCATAGTTTTTTAAATGCAAAATACAAATGTTTAACCACTAAGTACAGTGGAGGTAAACAAATCATTACTAAACAGAAACTGCATAAAATTTAGCAAAATAGGCCTAAGCAATGTTTTTATCAAAATGAAATCCCAAATTAGCAATATATTTAAGTTTCTAACAGTTATTAGAATTGATCTAAAAAAATACTGTGTCAAGAATAATTTAAAGTAAATATGCTACATTATGTACATTTACAATGTCTTTAACATCAATCAACAGACAAATAATTTAAGGTCTTAGAAAAAAATCAAACCTTTTATTAGAATTTAGTTTTATAGATAAGTCCGTGAGATTTTACCCCCAATGCCTGCATCACAACTCAAAATGGAAATACCACTAGCTAAAGAGTGTAGCTTTTAAAATAATTACAAAACCATTATAAACATCTGTAACCACAGAGAAGTATGATACAGAGTATACAAGCTGATGGGACAACCGTCCACTTTTAGCTGTGGTATGTTGAGGCGGAAATGTACTTGTACCAAGCAAGGTACAGCCTGAACGGCGAATGCCACATAGCATTTTGTACAGCAGTTGTAGCGCACAGGGTCTTCCTACAGTGTGAGCGCTGTAGTACGTAATGGTGAGGGGGAAAAGGAGAGCGGATAGGGACGACAAAAAGAATTTGCTCTTGACACCAGCGACTGGTGCTAGACACCACTTAAGTGTACCATTGAATGTATCCTCTGTTTCTTATTTCTCTGTGCTTGTAACCAATATGCCAATATTTAGTTCATTTCAATAGACTTACATTGAAAATATTATATCCATACATCATTTTACAAGTTAACATTTTGATAAAACAAAATTGGAATATTTCTAATTTTGACAGCAGATTTTGTAAAAAAAAATGTATTCTTGGGACGTACTATATTTTCCAGGCCAATAAACTTAAAATAATTTTTTGATACAGATTTTTGATTGTAAGAATTTATGTTACAATATACTATGTAACATTTGGGTATAACCATTGACTATTGGATACTGAAGGTATAACTTAGCTTTAACTCAAATTTTATAAAACTCAAAAATGTTTAACAATTTTAAAAACATTACAAGTATTGCAGGTAAAATATGCACTTAATTTAAAGGCCCCATTTAAATAAACAATAAGTTTAAGACAAATTTTGAAATATTGGTTTGTAAACATTATAAAACCAGGTCAGGCCAAAGTAGTCACTCTGAAAATTTAATATGATCCATATAATTTGTAAACCGCCTATTATTAAGATGGCCTTGTTAGCATAGCCGGATCAAAATGCTTAACTATATAGAAATGTGTACAGAAATGTTCTTACATGCACAGGAACAACACGGTAAGTTAACTCAACAAGATTTTCAAAGACTTAATCCTACCAACAATCACTGGGCAACAAAAGCTTTCAATTAGGTGACAATATAACCTGTATGTGCGTGGTGTCTTTAAGTACTGTATTTTCAGTTAACATTCAATTGATCTGTTGGGGTTGAATACATGTCTGAAAGTGAAAAGACGGTTGTACAGCTTAATATGAATATATAGTGATTTTACGTTACTCTCAAGGGGAAAATTTAAGGCTTCAATTATTTCAATTCCGATTCCGAGATATACAAAAATAAGATCACCTGAGACAAAGGATCTCACACTAGATCCACATAAATAATTAAAAAAGAAAGGTTTGTTTTGATTACCGCACTTAAGATAAAAGCGTGAAAATACTTTTTTTCAGTTTGAAAACTAGCTTTGATTCAGGCAATAAAAATTATTAAAAAAACAATGACTACATTTAAAATAAACTGACAAAAATGTTACAATTAAAATGCAAATAGGCATGCATAAATAATAAAACTATATAATAACCATCCCCTGAGTTGACCAGTGCAGGGCAAGAGTCTTAACTTATGAGAAACATTACAATGGTTAAGCAATATAACCTGTCTGCCTTCTGGCCTTGTGTAAACACAGGTAGATACTATAGTATATTTCGTACCTAGGGCCGAAAATGAGGTTTTGACGGCTCTAGATAGTTTTTAAGTTCGAGACGAAGTCGAGAACTTAAATCGATCGAGAGCCGCAAAACCATTTCGGTCCGTGGTATGAACGCTATTTTTCACCACACTATACCCTATTACCACTATTCACCACTATAATAATGCACACTGATAGTCAACACAACTACAACTTTAAGGTTATGTGAAGAAATTTGAGGAATCAGCAAAAATTGAAATAAATAGTTGCTAGGCAACGTTGACAATAACACAATTCTATTGCAATATGGATTTTTATTGTGTATTTAAAATGCATTCATGTTTTAAGTAAGTAAGCGGACAGCTGATTTTGCAGCCCCGGGATGAAAAAACCTGCTCCGTACCCAAATTACAATGACAGCTGGCATGGCCAACAAAACGTAACTTTCAGCCACCAATTAACGTATGTAATACAGCCAAAAACATCATAGTGTGGTGAAAAACTGTTTAAGAACAAATAGATTTTGTTGATAAGATTATTTTATACAATGCTTTAAAAACTACTTTTCCAGTCACATATGACACATTAATAATACGTTATACATAAATTAATAATAAGAGCACTTGTTGCTTCTCATAAAGTAACAATACATACTATTATTTAAAAATATTTAACAATTATTCAAAAACGCCTTGTGTTTCAATCATTTGTCTTCAAAAGGTTTCATTAGAGATTCATAGTTACTCTTACAAAATTTTAGTGACCTAGTGGCAGCATGAGATTTCACAATCAATTATCACTGGTAGGTTGTGATGTTATCACCTGGTAAATAGTGTTCTGGCCAATTTAGATGGTTTGATTAGGTTGGATTCAAATAGTAAACATTATAATATAAAATATCAACAATTTGATGTACAGAACAAGTACACCAGACCTTGATTATCTGGAGGTGGATTCAATCCAAAACTAGCCAATAATTTTACAACAGAATTAAAGTTTTCCTGATCACAAAATCCTTGCCTCAATGGTCTCGCTTACATAAACTGTTTTATCTAAAAGTGATTATTTTCATGATTTGGGGTAGCTATGGTTTTTCACCAGTCTGTTGTCCCAGTTACCTTCATTACTCCAGATAAGCGAGGTTCTGTTTTACAGTAGAACCCCTCAAATCCAACCTTGGCATAACTGACTCCTCAGGATTTCCGAACCAGTGTCCGACCCTTGTTTCCTGTCTGAGTGTGTTCCGTTAACCGAGAGGTCAATCACGAGCGTCACCTAAAAGGGCAAACAATCACTGCTGTCTTTAAGATGTGTTCTCAAATGTTGCCATAATCAAGGTTACAAATTAGCCTAAAATTAGTGTCTGTCCGAGACTGCAAAACATGTTTACGGGTGTTGCCGTGATTAAGGGAGATGATTACATGTGTTACCGAGAATGTAAGACATGCTAACTGGTTTTGCCGTGGTCCAAGGAGACCATTACTGGTGTCACTGAGAGTGCAAGACATGCTAGCATGTATTCATGTGGTTGCCCAAGACGATTACTGGTGTCGCCAAGATATGATCAAAGGTGTTTCCACGGTCTCAGAAGACGATTATTTGTGTCGCTGAGACTGCAAGATATGCTCCTCCGAATTCCATGGCCCAATCCTGTCATGGTCTGATATGAGGGGTTCTACTGTACTTTTAAAAGCTAATAACTCTTGGTAAGCAAATTGTTTAAACTTTTGTCTTCATTTTTTTTTCCTAGGACGCTAGGCACGAGCCTGGGACTGTTTTTCACATTACTTCAGGCTAGACCTAGAGGGTTGCGGCATTATCACTTAGACATCCATTGGTTGTTGGATCCATTGGTGACTTGGCGGGGATCGAACCCGGGACCTCAGGGACTGAAGTCCCGCCCTCTAACCACTACGCCAGCTCGCTCCTTTGTCTTCATATTAGCAATACATAAAATTTGACAGATCCACAAATGTAAGATTTGTTTTATTGAGATTCTTCAGTAAAATAAGACAGTGGAAAATATTCAAAAGATATAGTGTCAATGAAGTTAGGAACTAAACATAGTTAACTTGGCCCCCTCACAAATGGAATGTTATTTTGCCTTTTTCTTGCTGAGCTGGATTTGTTTTTGTTAAGGTTATCCCCAGCATAACTATGTTAGACACTCAATAAATCTAAGAAAATAAGACAAGTCAGAATTTTTAAACGAGTCTTGGGTTTTTGTGGAAGTGAGATGAGGGATTGAGGGGTTCAGTCAAAGGAGTTACAGATGGGGATGACCCCGACACCGACCCCGCCCTCGTGAGCACACATGGTCGCCACAAAGGACCATGAGTCAGTGGAGGGGTCATAGGCCTCAACAGTGCTGAGGTTGGACACTCCATCGTAGCCTCCAATGGCCCACAACTTGCCCATGTTCGCTACTAGCGCCACCCCTACTGCGCATCACATTCATCGGGGCCACGTACTTCCATCTGCAACGGACAACAGAAATACCATTGATGAATCCTCCATCACAGATTGGGCATTGTTCAATTAAGTATGCTACATGTCCCAAATATGTATACATGTATATATCAAAGTTGAGTACAGTAAAAATCTGTTTTGTCACTAACTGCACTAACTTTTGGACAAAATTTTTTTTCATATCAGCAAGTTTGGTTGGTTTGGTTAGGTTATGAAAGTTTAATTTTATAATTAAAAAATTATAAAATTGAATTTAAGACATTTATCATTTTATTTTTAGAACAGAACTATTTTTTCGATTAGTAAACCTTCATTCGAGTTTTTCATTATCAGTAAGTTTGGTTAGGTTATAACAGTTTAATTATGTTTAATTTAAATTTAACCTACAAACGGTACGTTTTCCCCAACAGTCACAGTGATAGAACCAACAATTTGCCACGAACAGTTAGGCTATGCTGATGCGCCGGTATGATTCAGAAGCGTACGGGATCGTGCGGTGGAGGGGGGTGTTACGATCGGGAGAGTCTCGTCAATATGATCAGCACAAAAATAAAAAATGTCTAGAAACAGACATCAGGAGAAAGCTTAGAATCTACGGAAAATAATTATACCAATTTTGATCTAGTACGATCCAGTTCAGTCAGTCCCAAATCCTTCGCCGTAAACGATGTTTGTGTGTCGCAAATTGGACTTCCAGACTGTGATTCCTATGAGCTCGTCATATGCCCAAAATAATGTTTTAACACCATGGGTATAATACTGTTGTATAAATAAATACAACATCAGGGCCATCAGGGCAATACAAGTTATTTTTCATTGTTTACCCTGTACATTGGAAATAGTATGATTAGCTAAAACTTGGTTATTGTTTTAGTTGTTAGGGGACAAATGAAAAATTAACCCTCCAAGTTTCTCTAGTTTTGGTCTTAATGTTCGCCCATTTATTGCACAATCGCAGGGTTTTATTAAAATGTATCTTAGAAACTTAAAAACAATGCAAAGTATACTGTTTTATATATCATTTTGTTTGGAAAATGATGGGCTTCAATGTAACATATAAAACATTACAAAAACAATGTTCAACAATTTTTGTGGGGTTAACATTTCTCAAAAATTAAAAAAAAAAATTAAAAAAATTTATGTTTGCGCTCAATAAATTGTTATAATTTATAGGTCTACAAATATTTTAAAATAGCCACTTTGTTCAGAATTTTATGAGGATTCCAAAAATATAATAATATAAGGAAGTAGGTTTGCAAATAAATAAGTTATGGGCAAAAAACAGATTTTGGTACATAGCGTTTAGCTAAGAATGCATAGCCTAACCATAGCTAGGAATCTGGCTGATAATTTACATCAATATCACTACCTACTTCTTCAGGATCATCAACCAGCCCTTCAAAATCACTTAAATCTTCTTATAATGCACCACCTATATCACTAATTTTGATTTTGAACACTATATGACGAAATTTCGGGTTGAGAGACAAAATTGAGATTTTATAGTACGTGATTGTCGTCTCACCAGAAATTAGGTCACACCTTATATTTGTCCAGATAGCTTAGCCTACTATGAGATAGTCCAGGACTCTAACGTGTTCGTTAATTAATTATCGTTTCGAGTTTATTGGCTCAGAATATTAATTACAACAATAATGCTTACAATGTTAAGCTTACCTTCAACAAGTGCTCATCATAGCCACTCGAAAAATATGTAAAGTTAAATTTAGAATTTTGAATTACCTATCGAAATGCGAATAAGCCTAATTAATTAAAAACTGAACTAAAACGTGTATACTTGGTAATCACCAAAGTAAACTTGTCGGGAAAATTAGACTCGGTCGATCACCAGAGTCGATACGGGGTTTTTAAACCAAATTTACGTAGGACGGTCCGGGGTAACGGGGTAAATCGTACGTAAACCGTTCCGGCAACTTAACTGATTTCCGAAGCTGGTTTAAGACAAAAGGTAGTGTGCTCGTACGTGAAAAAGCGTGCGGGGTGCGCGCGACTGCGGCACAGTAAAATAAAAATAATAAAAATTCTCTAAAAATGAGATTAAACAAAATAAATTCGGTAGCACACTAACCTGATGACTTAAGATTCTACCAGGAACGGGGGAAATCTTTGATTGACCAGAATTTAGGAGGTTATAGACTGTTGGATTGTCTCCAAACAGCAAGCGTACTGACGGTTCGGTAGCGGGTGGACGACTGATCATGAGGTCCGCTCTTCTTGTCCTTCTTCGCCATCGCCCCTGGCGGCGGGGTAGGTAACTAGCGTCATCCCCTCTACGATGACGTAGGACCCTTGCCCCTACGATGCCGCTGACAACGCGGGCGCGACTTACCCCGAACGTAGAAAATTAATATCTTAAAATAAAAATCGGGTTTTTACCCCTTGACGGGTTTTGGGTCGTTACAACTAAAACAATGATAAACACATAAGTAATAAAACACATCAGTCATCGGTGCGAGGTTCACCAAGCTGTTTACAAATACGCATGTCAGCTGTCTGCTACAATATTTTCGGAACTAAAATGAAAAGCGGATAGAAACAGACATCAGGAGAAAGCTCTGAATCTGCTGAAAAAAAGATACCTAACTCGATCCAGTTCAATCCGATTCAGTCAGTCCCAGAGCCGTCGCCGTAAACAGTGTTTGTGAGTCGCAAAAGCGACACATAACACTACAGCGGATGTGTTATGAGTCGCTTTTACGACACATAACACTCAGAGGGTTAACAAACCGTTGAGGTAATAAGCTGGTAAATTTTTAGAATATGAACTTACTTGTCAGATATCGGATCATACATCTCAACAGATTGGAGGAATGTGGCTCCATCATAGCCGCCACAGACGTATAATTTGTCATTGAGAGTAGCTACTCCGAGGCGACATCGCTTGGTCAACATGGGGGTCACTGATGTCCACTGTCCAGTTGTAGGGTCATACCTCTCAACCTGCACACAATATCTTTGAACTATCATAGCAGACTTAAAGTATGTAGCAACTCTGCGAGATTTAGTATAAAATTTAATAATAGTAATAATACTATTAACTATCAGGGAAAACTCACCGAGTCAAAGATGGATAATCCATCGTGGCCACCGAGAGCGTAGACGTAGCCCTGGAAGCCTATGACACCGCCAGCACTACGATGTTTCAGCATGCTGTTGATGGTGGTCCACGTGTCAGTGTCAGGTTGGTAGCACTCTACTGTGTTGAGGGATGACACTCCGTCATAGCCGCCACACACATACAGTCGGTCGTTTAGAGCAGCGGCACCCACAGCACTGCGAACACAACAGTAGGCCTATTTGTCAGGTGTATGGTCAAACCATTTTTCCTTGGTGCTTTTCTGGATTTTGGAACTGACAACCACTCAAATACTATTAGGTAGTTAATGGGGCGGACTGGGCCGCCGGTTTACCTGCCACATGGCAGATGCGCCCTCAAGAAAAATGGTACCTGGCGCCCTCAAGAAAAAAAAAAAAAAACAAAAAAAAAAAAAAATTGAGGCGCCCTTAGCCCTTGGGGTGCCAAGTGAAATATTTCCTTGTTATGTATTACGACCGCAATCAATCAAAATTGGTTTTAACACTTTTTTGGTCTCAGCAACTAGTATTCCTCTTTGGAATCCATGCAGTAGGCACACTATAATGACATTTATTATTTCGCTGTTAATGGTGCAATACAGTATTGATGTGCAGTGCACTACAGACTAGGCGCCATAAACGGCGATGGCGCCTCTTGCCGATAACGCAACGGTTCCACTGATGAACACAATAACTCGTGCTTTGTAGGGCAATGCAAGCAAGCTTCATTGCCGAGTCTGGCAAACTTGGCATGTTCGGTGGATGTTGATTAGTAGGTACTAATTTCATGTTCGTATTTATTTCACTGTACAGAGCGAAGTGAGTAGTAAACTAACTATATAGGAGGATTAAACATTAAGAAGAGGACACGCTTGAGTTTCGTTACAGCCAGTCCGACCACGCGCCGTGATTGTAGTTTATATTTCTGTCACCGCTGGGACGAGTGCGCTGAACGCTGAATTTGCGCGTGCGCGGCACGGTGCGGTGGTGGGCGGTGGTTTTCTACAACGAGCACACAATATAAAGGTTTTCTGTCGGGAACGTCCCGTGTACTGGTGGAATTGGATTGGAACAGTGGAACTGTACTCTGGACTAGTCAGTGTCAGTGAGTTGAGTGTTTGTTTACTGTTTATTGTTTGGTGACAGGAGGGCTGCCGGCGTGTAATAAGTTGAGTGGATGCATTTATTTGTATTACATAGTGCGACTGAGGGGCACTGAGTTGACTATCGCGTCAGGTTCGCATCTATCCTTCGTCTCGGTACTTTCTATCGTATTTCAGGCACGAATGAATGTGTCTCCCTAAAGACTCTGACTCTGCGATACTGTCAAATTTTCTCCAACGGAAATCCTTAACATATTGGGAGAAGCTTACTTAACTGTATGACCTGGGTAAGTCGGGATTTATAAATTATTTTATTTTTTTTATTTTTATTTAGGTTTAAGTTAAAATAGGGATTTATCTTAAGGGCAAACTTGAACTTGTTAAACTATAAACGTTAACCTTAAAGAATTGATTTATCAAGTCTTTACTAATTTGCCCTTTAGGTTAAGTATAGGTAATTCATTTCTGCAGCCTCTTAGGTCTTATTAGGCCCCAGGGGTTTTACGGGTGCCGCATGCACCATGCACTGTGTATTTTTAGGGCTCTCTCAAATCCTGGATGTTTTGTTGTGTGATTTCAACGCTAAAATCAGTTTTACTAAAATTAAAAACTAACTACAATATTATTTCAAAAACTCTTCAAACCTACTATCCAAAAGTTTAAAGTTGCATTCTTTAGGTTATGTTTAAAAAAGTAAGTAATATACTAGTGTTTAAATTTCTCAACTCTTGTTTGTTATATTGTCCTTAAGAGGCATCCTCACCCCTGAAAAACACGTACAAACATACGTTGTCTATTCTCCCATTTCGGACGCCAATTTTTAAGTTAGAACTTTGGTATACGTCTTAACTTGTTCACAAAGAGTATCTGCTTTCATGTATAACCTTAAACTAAGAGTTTTTTACATAGATTTTTTTTAATACAATGTGAAAATAGGTCAATTTTTCTAAAGTTTGGTAACGATTTCGACCGTAATAAAGTTTAAATGTTGTAATTTGCTTTTAATAGAAAAAAAATTCAACCCTTTCTGTAAACAATGGTAAACATTTCATGTAAAATGGGTGAAAAACAGCGTCCAAAACAGGAGAATAAGAACGCATGTTTTGTAGCCTGAGCGTCACTTGAATCTACCGGTAAACTCGCTACTAGCCATCCTATAAAACTCGATCTGCTTCTCTGACATACGCAAGGTCGCTCTGCTCACTGTGGTAGTAGAACTTACTGTCGAAGTCCAATCTATTACTATCATCATTACCATAACTCTTACGTATATAGAGTCTATTTACTGAGTCATTACGGAAGATAGTAACTACAATCTTAACATGAAAATGAGTGGTTCTTATTAATTTTACCGTTTCATTCTCTAGGTATTTTGTCCTTTGAAAATATTTTTAAAATGGGAAATCGAAATAAAACAAATGTAGGAAGTTACCGAGGAAAATTAAATAAAACTGTTGTCTGTACATTCGTTATCATTTTATTTTATTTTTGTTTCGATATGATTGTTTGAAATAACGCTGAAACCAAGACCAACCTTGAAAAATCATAAAATTTGAATGTCTATCTGTCTGTTACGTTTTTGATTATTTTAGTTTCGTTACAACTCAAAATTGTCTAAGATAAATCAGCATATCCTAGTCAAATCAAAGTAGTAATGTATAACAATTTAAATAATAGGGTTAATTATAATTTGTTAACAAGTTACTCTAAACTTACTTAGCAAAGCACGAGTACACGGCTAGTGCAATAAAAAATGAAAATTTGAGAAATAATATGGTGTTTACGTAAATGGTGTTTATTTATCCCCAAGGGGTCATTTTTAAGTGATTTTCCAAATAGGGAAGCTATTTTCTTATGTCTTGTGGTAAAACCTCGACCCGGGACCGATTTACTTTTTTGAGGTCCCCAGAGGACTCCTATTTCAGTGAAAATCCAATCAGGAAAATAGAAATTCACTTAGTCTGCAGGTCTACTGAGGCGGGGTAGGCCTATTTATGTTTAAAAACCTTGTTCAAGAAGATATGTCCTTTATTTCAGCGTATGCCTAAGGTCCAGCGTTCAATGGATATCGTGGACATGCGAGGGTCGTGATGGTGATGTGAGGTTACATGGATCAGAGTGTTGAGTGTTTTGCGTACATTTTTGTCAAATTCTGGGAACAGCGTGGATAGGCCTACGCCCTACAGTGAGTCATCACTGCCGCTGCAGTCATTGGCCGTCGGCTACACCTGCACATCACCTGATCTAGTGATCTAGCGCTAGTAGTCCTGCTAACGGCTTTGATTACTGCATCGTGCGATCCTACTGCTAACATTCACCAGTAAACAATTTACGTCGTTTCGTACTTTTTATGTCTACTTGTGTTTCTTCTGCATTATGGGAAGAGTCTCGAAAAAAGGCAACTTATTTTTGAGT
>NW_026543470.1:0-27631 GCF_028750875.1 Macrosteles quadrilineatus
GTCTTCGAGGTTTTTTCATCTTGACTACGTATACGAAGTAACATAGTCTGCTGTGTGAGATTGCGCCTGTGCTTCGTCCTCTTGTTTGTGTAATATCTTGCGCTACGTTTTACCAATTGCATACCTGAACCCTATGTATGATAGACAGAATTACTATGTGTTAAGCTATCGAACTGCCTGCCCATTTGGCGGATGACTAAATCATATGCTATTAATTGTTATGATTTATTTACTTTTTTGTTTACTTTTATCAGTTTTGTTCTCAACCATGTTAATAAACCAGCAATTGTTTTTCATCTCTCTTTATTTTGTAAAAACTAATCACTCATACTATCTATCATTAACATTACTGGTCCTAAATCGAGCGGAACAGCAACATATCAAAACACTTGTATCTATATCACTGAAATTTTATTCATCAAAATTTATTTTATGTCTACCAAAATTGAAAATTCATTATCATTATGGCATCACTGGAATCAAAATAAAACTCCAAAATCAAGATTACAACACCTGGAAAATGCTTCAGCCCTTTTTCAAAAACTAAAGAATTACATCTACTGATAACTAAGGCTCAACTACAAACAAGACTTGAAGTTTTGAAGCAGGGACCTGGAAAAAGTTTGACAAAGATCACGAAAGGATCTGTGAGTCAAAGCCCGAACTGCTAGAAAATCTCGACTATCTAAATGAAGACCACTACAGCCGCGGAAAAGAAAGCTTACCTCATCAACAAATCGGAAATGCTGGACCTCCTTGACTTAGTCTCAACGTCATCTCTCCAAAATGCAAGTATTACAGAAAGTAGTAAATCCAACTCTTTTCTCAGACCAAAATTGCCTCAAATATCTTTGCCACAGTTTGCAGGAGATTATCAATCCTGGAAACCGTTTTAGCGATCTTTTCGATTCTTTAGTAATTTCTAATCCTGATTTAACTGATGTAACAAGATTACATTACCTCAAAAATAGCTTGGTAGGCGAGGCTGCTCAGTTGATATCTAGTTTTCAAATCACTGAGGAAAACTTTATTCCAGCTTGGGAAAAACTAGTAGCTAGATTTGAAAACAAACGGGTCTTGATTAACAAACATCTAGATGACATTTTCAATATCCAACCTTTAAAACAAAAATCTGCCAAAGGTCTTAATCATCTGATCTCAACTGTAAATGAGAGTTTGGGCTCACTTAAATCTCTTGGCTCGCCGATCGATCAATGGGATCACATCTTAGTATATCTGACTGTTCATCGTCTAGATCCTGATACACACGAGGCATGGGAGCTTCACCAAGGCGTATCGACGGAACCATCATCGCTGCAAGACCTACAGACCTTCATCGAGGGACGTGTACGGGCTTTGGAAAACATCGAAGCCAGGGAAGTGTCTCACTCGAATGGAATGGTGAATCAATCAAAACATCAAGGTAAACCTCAGCACAATCCTAAGATAAATGCAGCTTTGGTAGCAGAATCTAAAGAAAAAGGTATGTGTAAACTTTGTAGTCATGCTCATTACATAGTATATTGCAAAGAGTTTCTCGCTAAAACACCTGTTCAACGTAAGGACTTCTTATCAAGTAAAAGGTTATGTTTCAACTGTCTTGGTCCTCACTTGCTCAAAGAATGCCGATCTCAAAAATCATGTGTGAAATGTGGTAATCGCCACCATACATTGATTCATGACGCTGTCAGTAAACCTTTTGATACATCTAGTCAAATCAAATCCACTTATCAAACACCAAATCCACTAAATTCGGAAAGAAAATCATCAAACACACCACAAGTTTCCTCAAATCACTCTCTTCCCACTGTAAATCGACACACAGTTCTTTTAGCTACTGCTCAAGTTAGAGTAATCAGCCCGAAAGGTAACAACATTGTATGTAGAGCTCTAATAGACCAAGGCTCCGAAATTTCCTTTATCAGCGAGCATCTAGTGCAGACTCTTCATATTGAACGCTCCTCATCATCACTATCTCTTATCGGTATCGGAGGAAATCAATCATCAACTACTCGTGGATTAGTGTCCATTAACATTGGGAGTACATCTAACGACAAATTCATCTGTCCGTTAAGAGCTCATATTCTGCCAAAACTCACTGATAAGTTACCTACTATGACACCAGGTAAATCTAACTGGCATCATATCAAGAAGCTTCAACTAGCTGATCAAGATTTCATGACCCCTGGGTCTGTAGATTTGATACTTGGAGCTGATGTTTATGGAAGTATCATTCTTCCTGGACTTATCAAGGGTCCGCCTCTATCTCCTATCGCTCAATCAACCATCTTTGGTTGGGTGTTATCTGGGCCGTGTGGACTTTTCATCAATGACAATAAATCATCAATGTATCATTGCCTACTGGAGAACAAAGTAGATGATTTACTTCAGAAGTTTTGGGAACAGGAGGATTTTGCTAAAGATCCAGTTCAGGTTTTATCTCCTGAAAATCAAACGTGTGAAGAACACTTTCAATCAACGCACTCTAGGACTGAAACTGGAAGGTATGTTGTTAAACTTCCTCTAAAAGAGTCTGCTGAAAATCTAGGGAATTCTCGAACATCTGCTCTCAATGTATTGAACTCAATGAAAAAACGTTTTGTTACTGATCCTAACTATCACAAACTGTATTCTAACTTCATCTCAGAATATGAATCACTTGATCATATGTCAAAAGTAGGAAGTGATTCTGTAGTAAATACTCCAACATTTTACTTACCTCATCATGGCGTCCTTCGGGATACCAGTTCAACCACAAAACTAAGGGTGGTTTTCAATGGATCACAGCGTTCTTCTACGGGTAAATCTCTAAACGATATCCTTCATACTGGGGAAAAGTTGCAAACTAATTTATCTGATGTCTTAATTTGGTTCAGACAATTCAAGTACGTCTTCTCTGCAGACATTGAAAAAATGTATCGGCAGATTATGGTTCATCCAGATGACTGGGACTTACAAAGAATCTTATGGTACGACAATGAACAACTTTGTACATATCAGTTGAAAACCGTAACTTATGGTTTATCATGTGCTCCCTTTTCTAGCATTGAGAACAATGAATCAACTTGTAATCGACCATGGGAATCAATATCCTTTAGGAGCATCTGTTATTTCAAAAGGAAGATATGTTGATGACATATTTGGGGGTGCTGACACTATTGACGAATGTCAAGAGGTCATAACACAAGTCGATAAACTTTGCATGGAAGGATGTTTTCCATTACAAAAGTGGATAAGCAACAACCTTTCAACACTAACTTCAATATCTCCCGAACGGTATGTAAAAGAAGCTTCAATTTCAATCAAAGAATCAACAGCTGTAAGAACCCTAGGATTAACTTGGAAACCAGCAAGTGACGATTTTCAGTTCCAGATTGATTTCCAAACTCCAGTTCCGATAACTAAGCGAAGTGTTCTATCTCATATTGCAAAACTATTTGATCCCTTAGGATTTATCGCTCCTGTAATAATTCAAGCTAAAATATTTTTGCAGCAAATATGGTTGATTAAGTTAAACTGGGATGATTTTCTTCCTCCCTACCTGTTGGCACACTGGAAAAATCTTGAAGCTCAACTAGAAGACTTGTCTATTATATCAATTCCAAGATTTTTAGGTCTCACCAAATCATATTCCTGCTGTGTGGAACTTCACGGGTTTTCAGATGCATCCCAGTCTGCAATGGCTGCTGTTGTGTATATTAAAGTAAGGTCTGAGTCAGGTATTTTTGTAAACATTGTTTGTGCTAAAACCAGAGTTGCATCTCTTAAGAAAATGAGTATCCCCAGACTAGAGCTTACAGCAGCATTAATGTTGGTGCGTCTTGCAAAATATGTTAGAGAAATTCTAGATATCAAATCTGCTCCATTGTGGTTGTGGACAGATTCTCGTGTAACTCTTACTTGGATTCAGAACCACCCATCCAAGTGGAAAGACTTTGTTTGTAATCGAGTTAGCATTATACAGGAAACAGAACCATTAGCTCGTTGGAGGTATGTTCCTGGCAAAGAGAATCCAGCCGATTGCGCTTCACGTGGGTTATCTCCTAAAGCTCTCGTGGACCACAAGTTGTGGTGGTCAGGACCCTCGTGGCTCGCGGAAGATTCTGTAAATTGGCCCATGAGTTCCGACGAACTTGCAGAGGAAGCCGTGTCTGAGCAGCGCAGTCAGAAATCAACGTATTTATCCCAATCTAAATCAGAACCTGACTTACTTTCTCGCTACTCTGATCTCAATAAGCTACTTCGGATCACAGCATGGTGTCGAAGATTTATCAATCGTCTCAAGAAAATTAACAGTATAGAACACACTCCCTATCTGACACCCAAAGAATTAAATGATTCTTTACTACTTTGGACAGGTATTGTTCAGCTAGAAGCCTTCAATGAAGATCTAAAACAACTCACTAATCAGAAACCAATCAATAAGTTGAGTAAACTCCACAATTTCACTCCGTTTCTTGATCAAAATAAACTTATCAGAGTTGGAGGTAGACTCAACCAATCCACTCTTGAGTATGACTCAAAACACCCACTTCTCCTCCCAAAAGATTCTAATCTTTCAAAATTAATAATATCTGATTCCCACCTTCGTACACTACATGGTAGTACAAGCATTACATTATCAACCATTAGACAACGTTTTTGGATTCTCGGTGGTCGCCCAGCTATTAAGAAAGAACTACTACGGTGTGTCACTTGTGCTCGATACAGAGCTGAACGAGCTCAGCAACTTATGGGACAGCTTCCTACATCTCGAGTCACCCCTTCACGACCATTTCTCCACTCTGGTGTGGACTACGCAGGTCCATTCGTTATCAAGACTTGGCGAGGTAAAGCAGCAAAAACATACAAGGGATATATTGTAGTATTCATCTGCTCGTCAACATCTGCACTCCACCTCGAATTAGTCACCGATTACTCTGCAGAAGCATTCATTGCAGCATATAAGAGATTCACAGCTCGCCGTGGAATTTCTTCCACTCTGTCCAGCGATTGTGGTACTACATTTATCGGTGCTGATGCAGAACTAAAACGTCTATTCACGGCTTCAACAACGACAAGTACCAAACTAAGAGATCTTCTAACTAAAGATGGAACATTGTGGAAATTTAACCCTCCATCTGCTCCTCACTTCGGTGGTCACTGGGAAGCAGGAGTTAAGTCAGTGAAATATCACCTAAAACGAATTGTTGGTAATACTCAACTAACATACGAAGAATTCACTACCATTCTCACACAAATCGAAGCGGTTTTGAATTCGAGACCTCTCTGCAAATTGACTGATGATCCTGATGACCTATCTACATTGACTCCTGCACATTTTCTTGTTGGTTCATCACTATCTACAATACCAGAACCAGACCTCAAGGAAGTACCAGCAAATAGACTTTCAAGATGGCAGTTGTTGCAGCAAATGTTACAAAGTTTCTGGAAAAGATGGTCAAGGGAATATCTTCAGCAACTGCAGACAATTTATAAATGGAGATTTCCAAACACACAACTTAAAGTAGGATCAGTAGTCCTTATTATTGACGAACAATATCCTCCATCAAAATGGCCTTTAGCAAAGGTCATAGAAGTTCATCCTGGGCTTGACAATCTCATTCGCGTGGTAACACTGAAGACAGCTACTGGAATACTCAAAAGACCAATAGCAAAATTGTGCTCTCTTCCTGTCACAGAATAAAATTGCCCAGTTCCCTGTTGCAATTTGGGGGGGAGTATGTTAGAAGTACTATGTATACTATCAACTGCCTGCCATTTGAGGATGAAATCATATGCTATTAATTGTTATGATTTGATTTGACTAGATGTATCAAAAGGTTTACTGACAGCGTCATGAATCAATGTATGGTGGCGATTACCACATTTCACACATGATTTTTGAGATCGGCATTCTTTGAGCAAGTGAGGACCAAGACAGTTGAAACATAACCTTTTACTTGATAAGAAGTCCTTACGTTGAACAGGTGTTTTAGCGAGAAACTCTTTGCAATATACTATGTAATGAGCATGACTACAAAGTTTACACATACCTTTTTCTTTAGATTCTGCTACCAAAGCTGCATTTATCTTAGGATTGTGCTGAGGTTTACCTTGATGTTTTGATTGATTCACCATTCCATTCGAGTGAGCCCAATCTCATTCGCGTGGTAACACTGAAGACAGCTACTGGAATACTCAAAAGACCAATAGCAAAATTGTGCTCTCTTCCTGTCACAGAATAAAATTGCCCAGTTCCCTGTTGCAATTTGGGGGGGAGTATGTTAGAAGTACTATGTATACTATCAACTGCCTGCCATTTGAGGATGAAATAATATGCTATTAATTGTTATGATTTATTTACTTTTTTGTTTACTTTTATCAGTTTTGTTCTCAACCATGTTAATAAACCAGCAATTGTTTTTCATCTCTTTTATTTTGTAAAAACTAATCACTCATACTATCTATCATTAACACAATACAATTAGACTTCCCATCCCATTGTATAAATGTTGAAGCTCGTTTTTCATGTCTAGTTCATGTCCGGTGACACAAGTGGCTAGGGTCGACGAAATCATGTTTCTATTATTATTTAGAGTTAATTTCATGATTTGTGTTTTACTATTTGGTTATATAACTATAGGATTAGTTATTGTTTATGATTATATCGTTTTATTTGGTTAAACGGGGTTGTAAATGCCTGAAATAACAAGAAACAAATTGTAAACTAAACACGACCTCTATAGTGCACCGAACAGAACTAACGATAATATTGGCTTCAGCTGTTCCATAAGAATGGGAAATCTACTAAGGGAGTATGTTTATTTATCGTTTTAGGTACCGTAGGCTACTTTCTAAACTCGTACGGGATCAGATTACAGATTCTGAAACGGCTTCACAACTTTTTGTAACAGTCATAATTTCCGCTACATTCTCCTAAATAACATCGACGAACTTAATGCAAATTCATATAAACAGAATTAAGATTGTACGAGAATGTTTTTGAAGTAAGGGCCGCTTGTGCGTGTCAGTGAGTGTTGCTTCTTAGTTCCCGTATACGCAGCAATGAATCTCCTAGTCGCTTATTGGCATAATTTGTGAACAGAACGGCTACATTTGCAGCACTCTAGCTGAATTTCACTTTTGTGTGTGTCTAGCATTTTGAAAACGAATGAATCTCCCACCATATACGTCATAAGGTCAGTGACAGGTTTTTAGACTGCAAGAAACAGATTTGCTGCAAAGATTCATCGCAAAGAACTGAAGTTTATAGCCATAATAGAGAGTAAAGTGTTCCACACATAGATTACTATTTCGTATAGATGTTTTAGATGTCTGTACCATAGTTTTTGTAGTAGTCTGTAGTAGTTTTTGATTGTGCTTATTTGAAACGATGAGGTTAAGGCTTACATAAGTAAAACTCAAAATAAGTCTGGTATAAAAGTCTTAGGACAAGTATGTAAGTGATTTTAAGTATGTAATTTTCAATTTTAAATAATCAATGTTTTTTCTGTTACAGTTTATTGTACCATCTGGACCTACTTGCCTCAAAGATTGGGTTGGAAAGTATGGAACCATCTCGCTCCACATATACTTCCGCCAATTCAGCGAACTCAATTGTGTTGTCTGATTGAAAAATGTTCTAAAAAAATATAACCCTATATTTCTACATATACAACTTTTTGTTCCCTTTAACATTGTATTACACGAAAGCTCTTAACCCATTCTGGAGCATTACTAGTGTAAGAGAAATCGATAAACTATATTTTATCCTTGTGTTTTAAAGTTCACTTATATTTACTAAAAACTTTATACATACGAATGTCGCTGTACAACAGCGCTTCAATATACTAAATTATTGATTTTTTTAAGCTCTACAAAACGGTTTAGACAGAAATTGCAACATTTTTTGTTTTAGGGCCAAAAATGGGAAAAACCCATTTTTACCCCATAAAAACCCCCATAAACCCCCGTTCCCATAGTCCGATTATGCTGGATCGCGAACTCGTTCGAATAAACGTAGGTTTACACGTTTGTACCGAATTTCATCAAAATCGGATCATTTTTGCTCGAGTTATCGCGCTAACGAACACACCCATATATATATATGAATTTGAAAGAATTGTGTTTTTGGCCTCTAGGGACCTCAAAATGAAAAATTAAATCGGTCCCGGGTCTAGGTCTTACCATGAGTACTACGGTAATAGCTTATTCCCTATACGGGAAATTCGCTAAAAATAAATATACATTTTAGACACAACATTCAATTAGGCCATCATGTCGACAACGTAAAAAGATGCTAAATCAAACACAAATTTATAAATCAGCAGTTTGACACTATAATCTAGGTGCTAGTTATGTGTGATGAAACTAAACGAAAGTGAAATTTGCACAACCTTTTACTTCGTTAAACATGCAAATTGGCGTCTGTGATTCTTAGTGTTTATGTTGGCTCTCAAAACCTTTTAGGAACCATGACTTGCTTTTATTCTCATTTGTTGACATTTTGAAGTATTTTGTGTTTAATACCATTTTGCCTAATCACTTGTGTATAATGTGGTATTAGTGAGAGAGGTCCAGAGTTCTTGAACAACCCCAGTGAACTCATCGAACACTGAAACGTAATTTCCTGTAAATATGTCCTATCGCTGAACTGCACTCTTATTCGCTTATATTCATGAGATAAATATCAAATTATATGGAGAGATTATCTAGATTAGTGGTATTACAATAGCAATTCCACATTATGATCCAATACCCAAACAGTTCAGCTCTGCTCAAAATAAAGCACAAAGAATCTAATTTTTATAATAATAATAATAATATTTCATCCACTAAACTACTTCCTATCAATGTATGAGTATTTCTCTCGCTTAAAAAATTTAGGCCAAGTAAACCACGAAAAGATTTTTAGTTAAAAGAAAATTATTCCTCTCCCAGTGAGGGTACGCATATCTTCAATTGAATAAAATAAGGATATTAAGTGTACTAGTGAGTCTCAAAATATAAACCAGAATAAATTTATGGTCTACACTACACTCTCATATTTTTATCCATAATTATAAAAAAAAAAATTATCAACTAACCCCTAAACTAATGTAAACTAATGTTCCTATCACCAAACATCTGTTAAAAAAAAATAAAATAAAATCCCCTTTGCACATTTTAAGCCCTTTAAGTGAAACCGGCCGAAATACACAGAATACTTTTGATTCCACACACATAGAACCGGACAAACCCGTTAAAGAATAAATCATCTGCTCAACAATAGTCAGTAACAAGCGGTGGTTAGGTAACAATCAGCTGTAGTGCTGCGTAACAGCTGGCTGTAGTGGTGGGAGAGACATAGTTGCGAATAACTCATCGGTCACTTCACTAGTTCTCTTTTATCAACATGGAGCGGTTGACTGTATTTCTACTGATTTTGGGGGTTACTAAAGGTGAGTTTGTTATGAATATTTGTACTTTTGGAATTTGAAGTTCATAAATTAATCTTATATTTATCGCTTATTAATCAATATTTTCAATTCGATAGTTTCAATCGATATTAGCATAGCCCAGTTAAGAAACTGTACCCTAGTATTTGATTTATTTTGAACTTGTTTATTTATACTCATATATTTCAACTGTTTTTCCTTTACATTTATGATAGTGAGGTTATGTTTATCATAAGCATTTAAAATATCAGTACTGGTAACAGCTGATTTACGATTAAAACGCAACTGTTATTTATCCGTTGGAATTTGACCTCTTAACAATTTTAATTTTTGTGTAAAATTAGGTTTTAATATATTCAAGAAATTATTTTAACGGAGAATTTGAATAAAACTTACGAATGTTTAAGGAAAAGCTGCCAGTTAAATACTATATTTACTCAACTACAATTCATTTTCACCACCCAGACCACGACACATGTTGGTAAATATACTTAAAAACTGGTACTGTAAATTTGTGAAACCTTTTCCTGTTCTTGAAACGTTGTTTGACCAAAACATTGATAAATGTAAGATTAAATTGATTTCTTTAAAAAATATTTTGTATATATGTATAATATACCTATTGCTCATTGACTGTATTTTTTTAAATTTTAAAACCAAGGTTTTTTTTACAGTTTTATGAAGTAAGTATTCTCTTTGATGAAATATTTTTAGTTTAGGATATATCAGATTCTTGATTTGTATCCAAAATAGTACAACTTTAAAGATGTAAAAAAGAAAATTTAGTATAGGTTCAAAAGTAAATAACCTCGTTTTCTTTGTATTTTAAAGATCCATTACTTTATACAATCATTGATCTCATTGTTTGTTTTTGTTTCAGGATTTGACGTGACAGATATATTCCGTAAGTTAATTTGAATGTTTTTGTTAAAATGATAACCATAAGGGAAAGTTCAAATGGCAAATCCAATGTCATGTTTTTATCTAATCTAGTTTGTTTTCATGGTTAAAATTTGAAATAAAATATTTGGTAATCTAAAACACATCAAATAAATGTTTGGAAAGTTTTAAAACATTTACATTTCACTATAGAAAACTCCTAGGAATTTTAAAATCGATTACCTTAAAGTTTAAATTTGAATTTTCTTAATAGCTTACACACTTATCTCGTTTTCCATTTGGGTACAGAACCCACCTCTTGTACTTTCAAACTTTAAATTGAAACAAGAAGCAGTTTGTATATTGATTTAACAAAGTTTATACAAATCATATTAATGCAACTAAATTATATCCTTATGGTACAGTTTTGACTGTCATGACTATTGATCAGGAGTAACATTTATTAAACATAATTAGTTAACAAAATGAAATTATTAACTTACTATATCATTGAAAATTAAACACGTCTGTTTTGGTAGTGATTACAAAATCCTCGATTCGTTTAAGTTATTCAAAATATTTACTTATCTTCTTGGCTGTAATAATTCATCTTACTTAGATAATTCATTCATACTTTCACTAATTTAAAGAAATGCACCAGTGTTAAATGGATTATCAGAAGAAATGTTTCCCATAAGAAGTTTTAAATTAAGAGAGAACTCAATAAAAATTATATTTTTTTGTGTTTTGAGTTCCAAATAATGTGCAAGCATTTCATATTTATTGTATTATAAGCATAAAAAATGGCAATCCATAAAATTGTTTATTAAAGTTTGATCTTACGGGGGAGTTTGCAGGTTACTTGCTGGGTTTTTATATGCAGCAATGCAGCTCATAAAGACACTGTAAAAAACTGTAAAATATTTGATTCTACCAGTGACTTTGCAAGCCTTATTGTGGTTTTATCGGATTGTGTTGCAAATGGTCCAAGTATTCACAGTTGTTTGTGCACAAATGACGTGTAGGCTTGTTGATGAAGGAATTGGTCGATTCACAGATTTATGTTGTACTTGCCAGAATCCTTCACTTTTTTCAGCAAGTATCTTATAAACTTGTCTTGAATAATTGAAACGTAAACTTAACAAAACTCACTATGAAATTAATAAAACTTGTTCAAAACAAACAGATGAAGACACCGAGCTTCCAAAGAATGTACAGATTGCTCGAGAGAAAGGATGGAAAAATGTGGAAACGGACCCAAAGTTGATCACGTGGTACAACAAAGGTGGTTCCCCTGTACAAATGGCGTTCGACAAAAATGACGTTTTGGCGGGAGTGAGACTAGCAGTGAGGACTTTGATTTTATTAGCTTGAGTTATTTTTTATTAGCTTAGATTAGCTTTTATTAACTTATATTAGCTTTTATTAGCTTAGATTAGCTGTTATTAATGTATTAGCTTTTATAAGCTTATTTTAGCTTAAATTAGCTTTCATTACCTTTTATTTGCTAATTAGCTTATGTTAGCTTAAAATTAGCTCCAAAACGCTTTTATTAACTTATATAAGCTTTTATGAACTTATATTAGCTTTTATTAGCTTAGATAAGCTTTTATTAACTTACATTAGCTATAAGACTTAGATAAACTTGTATTAGCTTTTATTATCTTATATTAGCTCAGATTAGATTAGGTGTCTACGTCACTAACATGCCAGGATGTGTATTATATGGCGAAGATTAGTAGACTATGAAAGTTGATTGGATGAGATGTCATTGTAACTGACTGAGATCAGCTGATTCTATAGCCAGGATTATTCACTCCTATCTGATCAAGCATGGTTGGGTACATTGTCAAGCCAATAAACAGATTTCGTAAGATTTTAAATTATTATAAAAACAGTTCCTTTCACAATTTTTTGGTTAGGGAGTCGTAATAAGAATTGCATTGGAAAATCGTACCGTTAAATTTTTCAGCTATATAAAAAATGCAACGTTGACAAAATAAAGCCCGATTATAAAGGCCTGTGAGGGAAATTGCAACAACTTAAAATCTCAAAAACCCTCACAACGCTGACTAATCAATATCTCAACAAAAACTATATATATTTGATTCAATATTGGAATCACAGCTCATTTATTCAATGTATACAAAGGAAATGAATCGTATACAAATGTAAATTTGAAATAAAAATGTAGAATCTCAAGCAAAAGTAATGTTATACAGAGATGTCTACTATTTTAGACAGTAGTGACCATACATAAAAAAAATAAGATTACCAAGACACTTAGAGGACAGTATTGGCAGTATTATTCACATCGGTAGTAACCAAGAGATTATTTATGTTATACAAACATATTTATGTTCATAATCATATGTACATATTTATGTTTATACAAAAATAAATAAATAAAAAGTCAAGGACAAAACTTAAGGCCCTCCGAAAACAAAATTATACAAATAGTGACCAAAATATAATCCGTTTAGTATTTTTTTATTTCATATGTAAGCTACATTTGTTCCAAGAATAGTACTATGGATATTTAAAAAAATTCAATTGGGTTACCAAGTTATTATCAATGGTTAAATTAATACTTGTTTGAATGATGTAAGAGTGTATAATCTGTCAACAATAGGCATCCAATACGATATTTGTATGAAACATTACTTTAAGCACCTTGCTAGTATTGAAATCAAATGAATCCACTCTCTGTATACTATGGGCACAGACTATAGACCGGTAATGGGAAAAAAATAGACCAAATGGTTTGTTATCTTTAAAACATATGATTACCAATCAACATGGGATACAAGTTAGAAGTATTTATGACTGCTCTAAGTGATATACCTGATATATAACAAAAAAAAAATAAAAAAAATAATTTCAGGATATAAACGTTTCAACAATTTCACACGGTTTATTCACAAAGGTATGGTGTATAATTTATTTTACAGATTCCAAAAGGTTCAAATGATGTCTTCTACAAGAACAGCAAGCTTTTCCTGGAGAAATCTATTAAAATTGACAACACAGACAAAACCGTGTACGTCGCCACAGTAATTTTAACTGATCCAGGTAAAAAAAAAACTTAGTGAATCTAAACTCGAGTAGAATCCTACTTCAGAAATTATTAGGTTGTAGCAATAAACAACATAACTTACAGCCAACACTTTTTTATTAGTTTGGCTGGTTGGAAATTACATGAAAATTATATAATATTCTTGATGCAGGGTGTACAATAATTAAACAAAATTGTAGTGATTATTATTTTTATAATGAAATATCAAGCACATGTAATTCTTTATTCTTATTTTACAGAACCTAATTAAACAAAGAGGTTATGAAGTTGAATCAAATTGTTGTAAACATCGTTATTGTTTCGATAGTGCTTTGGTTGTCTTAATGATATTTTGAAATATCTCAACATGTATGTAAAATCAATTCTGCTTGAGACCAATGATATTGTTCGCTTTATTGTGAATGTGTATGGATGAAATGAACTCGTATTTAGGTCCACGTTATTTTCCACTTTGTTAGAAAAACATTTGTTCATGATAGTTTTGGTTCCAAAATACCTATTCCTTAATCACAGTTATTTGTTATTTTTCAGATGTTCTAAAAGGTGGTGGAAGAAGAGTCAATGCAGATGACGAAATAATAGACACTATTTATTTGCTGGATAAAACAGGAAAAGAGAAAAGAATCCAAAGAGAAGCATGTGCACAACTCAAGTTTGATGATAATATTTTTGCTGAGAAAGGATGCAAAGACACTCATGGTAAATAAAAATACTGAGGCAAACCTAAACATTTCAAAATAAATTTTTAGTTTGAATATAGCTTAGTTTGCTTATAAGTTGCTTTAAAATCTAAAGCAATTTGAAACCCCATTTTTTGGAAACAGGACCTAATAATTAATTGACAGAAAGCCCAAGTCCTTGGAGTCTAACTGTTCTAACTCATAAACAATTGCAAAACTACAAAGGGAATTTCAGATCTCAGTGTCCTAGATATTTAAAATACAACCACTTTGGTATTTGAAACAAATATTTTGGCATGATAAACAACTCTTAAGCAGCTGTTTGGAATTATCCAAGATGGTGACTAGTCTCCAAGAACACTTGAACTCTAATCAGAGAGCAGTAAAAAGTAGCAATTAATTACTGAAAAAAGTAGCTATGATGCAGTAGTTGCATTTACTGAAAGTCCAAGTGGGAACCGTTCTCGGATCAATCAAATGGGCTGTAACTTACCTGTATTTTACCAGGTTGGCTAGCTCAACGATAAAATCCGGATGGAGGTGGTATATTGGTAATATTTGTCTACAAAGATAAGAGCCAACGCAAAACATAACAAAATACAAGTTTTAAGGACAGACTGTTTAACTTGCTATGATATTACAATGATTTAATGGCTTGAACAATATCTTCGCCTCAAATACAAAGCCAACGCAACACGATGTGGCAACGCCGCAAACCCGGCCTACTGAAACAACTGTGGTACTGATATGGAGCGTACCATGGCAATAGGCCGGTGCGACATTGCCACATCAACGCGTGGCATTGCACTAGCAGTAGAGGCTATGCTAATACGTACTGTGTTAATTATAGGTTTAGTTCTGGCTCCATTTAAGGACACCACTAGCACCTGCGACAACCCCTTTTTCTTGGTGTATGACGAAGTTCAAAAAGGAAACCTGCTGGGTTTCGGATGGTTGGTTCCAGCAAGTGACGTAGAAGGAAGTAAAGCTCTCGAAAGCAAAGACAGTAAAGGAAAAAGTGACGTTGAGGTAAGAGAAAAACAGTTGATAGATAATCTGTAGACATAACCTGGAAAATGTTTAATAGTATGTATATTTTAGTGTTAAGAAATAAACGGCTAAAAATCTATCTGTAAAATATCCCACAGATAAGAATACTATACAGTTCAAATTAAGATTCTACATTATTTAATCTAATATTTGAGCTGCAAACTTGGTTAAGCACTGTAGTTAACGGAACATGTTACTAGAAGCTTTACAAACCTTAATTACATAATAGCCCAGCGAGTGATGCTTCTAACCACATAGTATCATGAAAGAAATATTGTGTCTGAAAAATATGTTTACTTCAAATAGCAGTTGTATTGCCGGTTGAATTATTGTAAGATAAGTTGTTAATATCAAGATTTGTATGCAGTATTCACTGACAAGCCTGTTTTTACTCGCTCGATACTAGCTTTTAAACTCAATTTAAATGTTTTTAAACTATTGTAATCGAGTCTATAATATTAGTTACGTGTTACAGAAACTATTTCCCTCTTCGCCGACCTGCTTGGCTGGAAAAACTGCGGTGAACATTTGGTTGGCTAAGGAGGAGAGCAAGAAGATGAATTGTGAAGTAAAAAACAAACCGTTCAAAGAGGAGAGATGTGGAGTCAACAGAGGACCTGGGGGTGACGAAGACTTCTAAGTAACACTTAGAACATTTCTTGATACACTATTATAAAATAAGCATATTTTACGAAATTTTCCAAGTTTGGACAGCCATTAAATATTGTGTTAGAATTGATTATTTTTCACCATAAATCTCATGTTAAAACATGGTTGTTTTTTTACTTACCAGCTTTACTATTGGCTCACAGGGACTAAAAGGCTAATGTAATTTTAATAAAATACATACATATTTGTATATAAAATAATAGGTTTAAAGCTAGGTATCTAGGTTATAATGCTCACATGATATTTAAGGTCAAAGGTCCGATGCTGCAAGAAGTCACTATCCTTGTGATCATTCAACACTGGACCATCCTTACAACTCCATCTCGGATAATTGCAGATATTACCCAAGTGCAAGGAAAGCATATGTTTACAATTTTTAGTGTTATTAGATTTATAAGGCAATACAGTGCAAACAAGGAAATGCATTGTTCGCCACTGCGATACGCTTGGAAAAGAGCAATGACGTCATGGGCAAATACACCACAGACAACGCTCGACCAGAATTCGTGTGCGTACGAGCAGGCAATACTGGTTAAATGAATCTGTATACTCGTGTAAAATGTGTCATGTGACTGTGTTATTTATTTATGGCACATCTATTAGTGGATGTCTGAAGATGACACTGTGTTGACGAAACGCGTCACAAAATTAGCAGCGAATAGGAAAACCAGAAGGTAACATTAATATTTATTATTTGACTTTCTAGTAGTAGGAAAATGAATTCAAAAATTTTGTGTCTTTTACACCTTTTTTATTACACTTTCTATTATTGTATTTTATGTACTGTTTTGGAAACGAAACACCGATATTGAATTTGGTAAATCAGTAAAAAATGTAAAAAAAGCTATTTAGTTAAAACAGTTTAAGAGCCTTTGTGGAATAGGACCATCACAAAGAAGTTAGTTTTATAAAATAAGTTTGAAATTACTCTAAATATTCCAGTTATAATTAAATGAGATAAGTAGCCTGAAATTAAGAAACGTTCAAAAGTTTTAATTAAAAAAATATCGAATAATAAAACTTATCCTTTGATAAAATATGCGCAGTGGGTTAGAAGTTAACAAACAATTGTCAAAGTTTGTGTTCCTTTAAATTAGTTGATCTCTTCCGACTTGGCAAATAATTTGTATTGCAGACAAATAATTTGTATTGGCAAATAATTTGTATTTATTCGTCAATGTATAGCCACTAACTAAATACATTTTTGAAAGAAATTAAAACCCAAAAATCGAATATGCATGTAGGCCTACTGGTAAAAACGCAATACATATTAAATTTAGAATCATGCTGTTCAATATTACAATTTTAGTAGGTAACTAAAAAATTAGTGGTGTACTACTAACTATCCATAGAGTTAGCATCTCAAACCACGGCACGGGAGGGACGGGTTTTCCTCTTAACATTCAGGGTATCAAACGGTCATTAAAGTATTTTTTTTGTCCTAGGACGCTAGGCACGCATGGATTGTTTTTCAAATTACTTCAGGCTAGACCTAGAGGTTGCGGCATTATCACTTAGACAAGATCTATTGGTGATTTGGCTGGATTTGAACCCGGGACCTCAGGGAATGAAATTCCGTGCTCTAACCAATAGACCAGCTCACCCCTACCTTTTAATGTTGGATTACTTTCATCTTAAATACCGGTAGTGTAGACATTAAAATATACAATATTGGTGTTAACCGTTCTATATGACTCAACCTATTCATAAAATAGAATTCCATTAAAAGTCCACATAAATAAAATGGGTATACAAAATACAAACCAATTTATTGTATTGCGAAACAAATTCCCAAATTATTACTCGTCGACTCTTGTCAAAAACGGCGGTTGAGGCAACCAACAAATATTTAACTTCAATTAACGTTGCCCTCATTTGTTTAATCAAACCAAAACAAATACGCCGACCAATGTCGAATGGACGAATTTCAATCCGTTTTCATAACAGTTTGGTTTTATAACTTTTTACCACAAAGTTAAAAATTTGGCTGCAATATAGTTTGATTAATATTCAATATCAATATATGCAATATAGCAACAAATATCAAAACGGTATGATCTTGATTCCTTTTAACATTCATTGCCGTCATCATTTGAGATGGGGACGCCATCTATGTGCGGATTTTAACCTAAGAGTGAACACCCGGACCCGGAGTATAATCATCAGACCCAATAGGCGTTGTCATTCGCCTATTGGGTCTGATGATGATTGGAGTGTCCAATCGAAATCGATCACCACTTACCACCTTTTTTGTATATTTACCGTCTTGTGAGTAACAGTATAAGCGTAAATATATGTTTTAAGTGTTATAAGACGTTTCTTTTATTTACTTTCCGTAAATTTAATAACACGTACAATGCTGATCAAGAAGTTATTTACTAACTAAGATCAGCTGTTTCATTAGTCAGGAACGTGTATTAAAAGCCCCATGATCAGGAACAGCTGAGTCCAGTTTTGAACCATCAAAAAGCTACTTACTTTTATCAGGATTGAACTGGTGATGTTTTGATTACTAGGGGAGCACTATAACCACTCAGCCACCCAGCTAAACTATTCCTAGGTATAGATAATGCGTACAAGTTGTAGATACGATGCCATGTTTTATTATAGAAAGGCATAAAGAAAACTTTTTCTTTTCTTTGGTGTTGAAGTTTCAACATGATATGATAAAACTTGTCATTCACCTGTTTTAGATAATTCAATAGATTTCTTTGTGAAAATAGTGTTTCCTACAGTTATTACAAAGCATAGAAATAATTAGTCTAAACACTAAACAATACGGTTTAGGATAGGTCCCCAAGCGTTGAACGAAATGGGATACACTGCAACAGCTGATCGTAGTCGTAGTATCTCTAAGTGTTGTCAACTTATTTTCAAACGTACACGGATTACGTGCCTGATAAAAGCAATCTGTTTTGTGTTGTTTGGTTGGAATACTGGAGAGTGGCAAAAAAAAAAGAAAAAAAAGTGCGGCAAAAGTAAGTAAAAGCATTGATTAGCAACTGTCTGTACTATCATAAGTGCAAGGAAGCCCACTTTGTCAGGTGAGCGTAGGGAAAGATTTTTATTGAAATATATAGGTATGGTGAAGTATGGAATGTTGTAGGGTTGTAGGAAATATTAAAAAAATAAGAACATTTAGTCATAAAAGACATTCATTTTTTGTCATGCTTATTCCTTACCTTAGTTAATGTTACGACCACAGATTCCCCTAAAGGAAACAATTTATGCCATTATAAAGGTTTCTTAATTTTGTTAGACAAATCTTAATCACATTGTTTATCTAATCAAAACAAAGAAACTATTTCTAAATATATAAACAAGAAACAGGTTTTGAGTGTACAACCCTTATTTTATGAAAAATCCATCTTAATTTCCTGAAAAAATCACCAAAATTTTTAAACCACAAATATTGACGTATATCTTATTGTAAAACTAAAATAAACTTAAATGTTAAATTTTGTTATTTGAACTTGACTGTAAAAAGTAATACAAAAATATTTAGTAACGTATAACCCTGATGCTAAATCAATTGCTATAATTTTAAAACAATACATGCTAAGCGTTAGCCTATACATTTATTGTAAAAGTAGATCGAACATTTATATAAACCAATTTATACGTCTACGTAAAACACCCTTACGTTTGAAATTTACAACTAAGTTTGAATTACGTTATGAAACTCATATTGTTTTGGTTAACATAGTTTTGGGAGCTAATACAGGGGTATGTTGTTGTTCCCTGTTTTTAATTTTGTTACCTCTACCTTTGTGAAAACCACGACTGGAAGTTAATAACATGGAGAATTGCTATTACCTAACCAACCTAAATCACGAGGGATCATGATTCATGGTGATTATTTCTAACAAATAAGTTTTAAAATAAAAGAAGAATTCAATTATTTAGTTTAAAAAGGTTTTTAATAATTTTCTTGCTAAATTGTTATTTATTTATATCTTATTATATTTATTTTGTATCTCTCATACCGCTGTTCTTTATTATAAAGAGAGCTACTATATTTTCTACCCTTTTGGGGAGCTACAATGGTAATGGAAAACTAGTTATTATACTGTGAAATTACTTGTGTCAACTTGTATTTCAAATCGAAGTGATTTCTTTCTCTTACTGGCTATTATAAACTAAATTATATACTGATACGACCTAATCATGATTATACATTTATACATTATTTCCAATCGTTAATGGTCATAACTATATTTGGCGCTAGAAAACAAATAAAAATTTTCATTTTTATATCTTTCAAGTTAAAAGTCTTATTTACATTTACTAAGTTAGAAAAACTACCGAAGTTAATATATACTGATACCTTAGAAACGTTCAATTGTAAAGTTAAGAATAAACTGCACTCTTTAGCACCTTTAAGTAATAAGAGTAAACCTTTTTTATGAGCACGGTAATTGGTTATAAAATGGAAGGAAAGAAGATTATAGCTCGTAAAAAGTCTCCTTAGCTACGTCACACTTCATGTTGATTAAAGAAGTGAGAAGACTTCAGATACACCTCTACTAAATGTTAAACAGGGGGAGCAAGCTGGTCTAGTAGTACAGCTACGGGCTTTGAAGCCCGAGGTTCCGGGCTCAAATCCCGCCAATCCCCAATGGATTTTATCTATATGATGTCACAACTTTGTAGGAATAGCTTGAATGTGTCATACAGTTCCGGGCTAGAACATATCCTAGGGTGTAAAGGTGGGACATGAAAAAAAACAGATGTTATACAATATAAATTTGTTTTAATAAACTTTCTGGGAAACTTGTGGGATGTGTGCTATTATGAAGATTAGTTAATTTTAAAATATTATTATAAGCCACTTACAAAACTCGTAGTACGTACCCTATCTTGAAAAGATACATTTCAAACTTTACTGAACATTTAAATAATTGAAACCCCATACACCAATGACAACATTACCATGATACCAATGATATTACGATTATAAACTGTAAAATCGTCATAATTTCATCCTTCATAAAAATGTTACTAAGACTCGAATCACAAAACATTACACAAATCTTTTATTTTCAAACCAGTATCGTACCAGCACAACAGTTATTTTCATAACTTGCATAGATTGCTTCATGCTCCAACTTCAAGATAAATTACGTTATTTGCTTTAATTTATTTTTTTATTGATAGACAAAAATAAAATATTGTTCTGTAATTTAATCAACCAATCCTGAGATGCCGGTTTGGCACAGATAGTTGAATTCTCTGCCAAACAGAGGCTGCTTGAGGCTTGAATTTGACACCTGCTATTGTCTAATGGTAAAGGTAATGTTTAATGATTTACTCAATGTTAAGGTAATAAATTTAAAGCATTTCAAAACTAAGATAAATTTACTCTAACATCTATTAGACAACTAGGATGGTGCAATAAGTCAAAGAAAGAAAGGGTAACATTTACATCATATGTTCCTTAAATCGAAAGGGGGGAAATCTTAAATGTGTCATATGTATCACATGTATTTGATTTTGCAATTTTCAAACATTATTAATTATTTCGTAACACAGTAAGACAGTAAAGTAAGACTAAGTAAGTAAGACAGTGGTTAAAGGGTGGGAGATTAGTAAGGGGTTGTGAAAGGGGGAGAGGATCAACATACATATTGGACATCTCTCAAGCACCACACTTCCCAGACACATACCGAAGTTTACTCATCCCTCTCGGTTAGTGATTAACAGCAGTTTTATCAACCTAAGTAAGACAGTGGTTGCAGGATGGGAGATTAGTTAGAGGTTGTGAAAGGGGGAGATGATAAACATACATATTGGACATCTCTCAAGCACCACACTTCCCAGACACATACCGAAGTTTACTCATCCCTCTCGGTTAGTGATTAACAGCAGTTTTATCAACCTAAGTAAGACAGTGGTTGCAGGATGGGAGATTAGTTAGGGGTTGTGAAAGGGGGAGATGATCAACATACATATTGGACATCTCTCAAGCACCATACTTCCCAGACACATACCGAAGTTTACTCATCCCTCTCGGTTAGTGATTAACAGCACTTTTATCAACCTAAGTAAGACAGTGGTTGCAGGGTGGGAGATTAGTTAGGGGTTGTGAAAGGGGGAGATGATCAACATACATATTGGACATCTCTCAAGCACCACACTTCCCAGACACATACCAAAGTTTACTCATCCCTCTCGGTTAGTGATTAACAGCACTTTTATCAACCTAAGTAAGACAGTGGTTGCAGGGTGAGAGATTAGTTAGGGGTTGTGAAAGGGGGAGATGATCAACATACATATTGGACATCTCTCAAGCACCACACTTCCCAGACACATACCGAAGTTTACTCATCCCTCTCGGTTAGTGATTAACGGCACTTTTATCAACCTAAGTAAGACAGTGGTTGAAGGGTGAGAGATCAGTTAGGGGTTGTGAAAGGGGGAGATGATCAACACACATATTGGACATCTCTCAAGCACCATACTTCCCAGACACATACCGAAGTTTACTCACCCCTCTCGGTTAGTGATTAACAGCACATTTATCAACCTTAGTAAGACAGTGGTTGCAGGATGGGAGATTAGTTAGGGGTTGTGAAAGGGGGAGATGATCAACATACATATTGGACATCTCTCAAGCACCACACTTCCCAGACACATACCGAAGTTTACTCATCCCTCTCGGTTAGTGATTAACAGCACTTTTATCAACCTAAGTAAGACAGTGGTTGCAGGATGGGAGATTAGTTAGGGGTTGTGAAAGGGGGAGATGATAAACATACATATTGGACATCTCTCAAGCACCACACTTCCCAGACACATACCGAAGTTTACTCATCCCTCTCGGTTAGTGATTAACAGCACTTTTATCAACCTAAGTAAGACAGTGGTTGCAGGATGGGAGATTAGTTAGGGGTTGTGAAAGGGGGAGATGATAAACATACATATTGGACATCTCTCAAGCACCACACTTCCCAGACACATACCGAAGTTTACTCATCCCTCTCGGTTAGTGATTAACAGCACTTTTATCAACCTAAGTAAGACAGTGGTTGCAGGATGGGAGATTAGTTAGGGGTTGTGAAAGGGGGAGATGATAAACATACATATTGGACATCTCTCAAGCACCACACTTCCCAGACACATACCGAAGTTTACTCATCCCTCTCGGTTAGTGATTAACAGCACTTTTATCAACCTAAGTAAGACAGTGGTTGCAGGATGGGAGATTAGTTAGTGGTTGTGAAAGGGGGAGATGATAAACATACATATTGGACATCTCTCAAGCACCACACTTCCCAGACACATACCGAAGTTTACTCATCCCTCTCGGTTAGTGATTAACAGCACTTTTATCAACCTAAGTAAGACAGTGGTTGCAGGATGGGAGATTAGTTAGGGGTTGTGAAAGGGGGAGAGGATCAACATACATATTGGACATCTCTCAAGCACCACACTTCCCACACACATGCCGAAGTTACTCATCCCTCTCGGTTAGTGATTAACAGAACTTTGTGATTAATGGAGAATCACGTAGATATCTGTAATTTATTGTTTGATAAATTAATCAGTACGAAACTTTAATAAAGAACCCAGTTTACCAATTCTCATGCAACTATTTTAAACATATTTTACAATATTCAATACATTCAAAGATGTCTATTTTAGCGATAACAATTCTTTGAAGAATAAAAAATTTATGAGGTAATTAGTTTTGGGTGTTTTTGTATTTTTTATCTGGAAAAACTTTATTATGTTATGGATTCTCTGTAAGTAAAAACGTGTATCACTAGAATGTATAATTTATTGTGTTTTACAATGATGCATGTATTATTGTGTTGTTTAAGCGCATTTTATGTTATTTTTATCCTTGGAGCATTCTTAGATATTTTCTTATTTTATTTCTTCCTTTAAGTACTAAATAGGTAATGAAGTATTTTTTTCACCTTTAATTTGTTTGTTCTGTGGGTTAATCAATTTTTGATCTTTGGGTTTTAATTGATTTCAATAGCTTTATGCAGAGCTGTCACTAAACTGTATCATTAACTGCTCTATTTACACAAATACTAATTAAATAAATAAAGATGGTTCAAAAAAGTTAGTGTTTTGTTGCAAATGATCTTGATAAACTCATTTCATTTCTTGGTATAAATTCAATTAAAATCTTCTAATTACTATTTAACTGCACTTTTCAAATCACAGAATTATCGCACGTATTTACAAGATATCAAAGTTAAGAAATAATGTATGTTTTACAGTTTTTGGTTGTTGATTAGCAAAGTTCCATAGTGTAGTGTTTAGAGATCACATTTCACCCATATAATAACAAAATACCCACATTAACCTGTGCACACAAACTTGTGCAAACACTGCCCGAAGTGTCTTTAATTAATGCTCCACCATCAACAACGAAAATGTACTTAATTTAATTAACCATGTGTTTATGGTATTCGTAAGGTAATTGAGTTGAAATTACAATTAACCACAGGCTCATTGCTATTAGTTTGTTTTTGTCGCCTTTTTACACCACTCTTTTTTAATGTTTTTTTTAGGCCTATGTATTTCTAGGGTGTTGAAACAAACAATGGTTTTTGAGTCATTACGGTTTTTTGTTTATTTTTTCTTGTGTGCTACTGTAAGCAAGTTATTTTATCTGTGCAGCTAGTGGGGAACTTTTATCACGCACAGGCGAATGTCCATGTGAGATTTTTTCCGTACATTATTAAATAAATTAATAAATAAAAATGCCTCTATTCACGAACGTTTTCAGTAAAAGAACTGTTTTACAAAGTAACTCATGTCAACGCTGCTTTACTATTTTAACAATAAAGATTGATTTGATTGATGTAGTGTTCATATTGTAATGGTATTTTTATGCTTAGAAAACAAATTATTAAGCAAGTCACTACAATAAAGTTCACCTGGAAAAATCGTATTTCTAATTAAAATTATACTTGTATATTTAGATGGTTTTGGTACAGCAATAATTGTTTTGTATTTTTTTTGCAATAATATAATTGATAATTGCACAGTTTTACTGATTCTAAAAGGGGTTTACAATCGTGAATCAACATTTATATTGGACGTTTCTCGTTAGGTTGATCTCTCTAACAGATGACGCATTGTTCCTTCAATTCTCTATGTCTCACTATTAACCATCGCCAGCTGTTAGTCGTCAACGTAAAATTATTTGTTTGAAAATATCGCTCATTTTCCGACCTCTATTTGCCACAATTGTAAAACTGGAGCTCGGGTCGAAAAGAGTAACTTAACGCCCTAGTGATGAAATATACTTGATTTAAAATTGATATTTTGTAAAATGTTATAATGATGTCACCCTTTTTGTATGTCAGATTTTAGGTATTTCCGTTTTACCTGAATTTCGTAGTACGCAACTACCTAGCAGATCAATTGACTTTCTAGGATTTAGAATAATTTTCCCCAGACATAAACAAAAAATTAAGCACCTGTAAACGCAGTCCCAAAATAACTTAATGAATTAACACAGGCCTTTTAAACCCAATGCATCTATTTACTTGTAGGTAGTTTATTTTATATTACGTACACCCTGCTCTTATATTACAGCCTATAGTCAGTAGAATTTACCTGGCCCAGTAATGTACAGCTATAGGTAGATGATATCAGATGCTTTGTATATATGTCTCATGGGGGTTTAATATATTGGTATTACGTGAATGTGGAGGAGATAACATATCTTCTCAGAAACTTTACGGAAATAATTTGAATCTATAAAAATTTGGAAATTCTTTGCTATGGGTGTTGAAACGTAGCCATAGCAAATTTGGGTTTAAATGCATATGGCAACGAGAAGATCTTTTTATGGTTTATTTCATCAGAAATATGCATTTTTATACAATAAATTCTTGGAAGAAGTTGAAAACACTATTCAAGGGTTAATTAAGACTCTTACAAACAAGTACTCTAAATTTTGATCGTTTTTCCTTAAAAGCATTTCAACACGTTCATAAAAAATGCCACTGGCGTAGACACTAAAGAATTATAATCGTATATTGGTTTCAAACATTCTCCATCACTCAAATCAATCATAAAATGGAAATCAATACACCTTAATCAATATGATAATTATTACAAAATATTGCGAAAATGTAATTTCATAATTATTTGTTGGCTCTTGTAAAAAACCGTGGTTAAGGCAATCAAATAATTAATTTCAACTATCGTTGCTCTCATTTGTTCAATAGCACCGAAACAAACACAACGGTAACCAATGTCGAATAAATGAGTTCAAATTAATTTTTCCTAACAATGGTTTTTAAATTAATTTCCATTACTAGTGTACTGTAAACACTGTTTAATTTGTTCGGGAATATGATTTTATGTTTGTATTTTTGCCTTTTAATTATTTACATTCTTATAGATTTTTTTTTAATTAGATAATATGTGTACTATTAAAACCACAAGTTAACTAAAATCTTGAAAATTGTAGAAAGAACTTATTGAAAAAGATACCATATAAATGAGCCTGATAAAATAAGTTAAAAACAATAGCACAGGAAAAATATTTTTGCTACACCAATTTAATTTTTAAAATTACAAGTGTTGAACTTACAAACTATTGCAAACTTATAGAAGGATAAAGAATTTTTTTTTCTGTTACTAAGTGTTACAATCAATATTAATTCTGTAAAGTGTTGTATCTGACTCAGTTGTGTTCGGCTTTGTAGTGCAAATATGAGTATATTTGTATAATTTAATAGAGGAAATATTGGAATGGAAATTATAGAGACAGAAGAAAGAGAAATGTTTATAGTAATTAGTTGACATAATACGATATAAGATTCAACTAGCTGTCAAAAAAATAACAAACGGTTGTTATAAATGAGACAATAATTAGTTTTTCCTAGAGAAATGTAGGGCGATTGACTGACAAAAACTGTCCCGATGAACACTGAATAAACGTCTTTAACCTCTTTCATGATTTTATTTGTAATATAATAACTGCTCATTTTCTACCTAAGCCATATCTTTTTTGCTTATTTTCTACATAAGCCATATTTTAAACATAAAAAATGTATGTTATACTAGGCGTCCCACGTAAGGTTTCTCAAATTTATTACGGAACAACGGCTTACAAGGATGAAATAAAATTATTTCCCGCTAAATCAACCCCAAGGAATAAAGTAAAACTATTTTTAACGTGTTTCCTATACAGGGTGTGCCAAAAACGGAGGGTAACTAGTTCGAATCTCAGAAATTTCAAATGTAAACATATGTAATGTTATACATAATTTTATTGGTATTTAACAGACAAACATTTTGGCTTAAACAGAAATAAATTATTTTTTTCCGTTTCAAAATGGTGGCAGTTATTCTTTTGAAAAAAATCAACATGTTTTCAATACTCTGTGTTGCCTATACCGATGCCTTTATTTCTTCTCCGGTTCAATTTTTCCTACTCGTTATGAAAATAGCTTTACTGTAATATGCTGTAAGTAACGGTTTTTTGTCAATAAAAATAAAAAAATGGATTTTTGAAAATTTGCAAATGCCTATCGTTGAATATTTTCAAATAGCAACATATGTCAAGTGATGCCTCCCTAACAGCTGGTCTTAGTCAGTAACAAAGCTACACAGATCATCTGACTCCTCTCTACACTCATATTTGGGTAAAAATACGCACCCAGATGGCCTTCCAATCTCAATAATTTTACTGATAATTGATGCCAGATTGGCTCGACTAGTTGGATTCTCTGCCAAACACGGACTACTATTGAGGCTTGGGTTTCACACCTGCTTTTGTCTAATGTTAAAGGTAAGGTGTACACTTATAAGGGTTCTACTGACTATAAAATATAATAAACTAACTCTTTAAATATCTGAATACGTAGAAAAATTTACCC
>NW_026543471.1:0-27624 GCF_028750875.1 Macrosteles quadrilineatus
AAACCACTTATTAACACCACACTTTGTATAACAAAACGGTAGCCGTCTACTAACATAACGCCGCACCCCTTCTCTTCGTTTCAAATATCTTATCCTCCATCGAAAGACTATCAACTAAGAACTAACACACCAAATCCCTTAGGTACTACTAACTCTCTGAAGAATGGCACAAAACTGTTGAGAAATACCGAATTTGAAAAATATTACACGAGTCAAGCTAATAGGAGGGCATTCCACTGAGATTCCACGTGAACACCCCTCTGCAGACCATGGAGGTTGGTACAGTATTTGTAGTTCTGCAACCTAGCGTCTTGGGCGAATAAAACTATTTTGGAATATTACAGTTTTACAGTATTATATTAGTTTTTGATCAACTCTAGTGTAATTAAAAGCGTCGAACAGATCATATAAAATGCAGTGTTATATAAGTGGTAAATGAACATAATACTTGTTTCTTAGTGGTAAATAATTATTCATTAAAGTAAATATATTCTCAAGAGACGGAATAAATACTTATAAAGTAAATACTACAGTCGCAACACCAAAAACTTAAATTAACATAAAAATAACTCCTAAAATATAAATACATATAAATGTAGAAGAGGGCAAATCAATCACTTATTTTTCCAATGAACGTATTATTGTGAAAGAAATTTAAAGGTTAAGACAGGAATGGGAATTTTAAGTCTCCCGTTTCTCCCCGTCTATCTGGGGAATCCGCCGTGGCAGTTTCAGTGTTTCTAGCCCTCCCAAAAACACCCTTATAATCCCTACTAATTGCCGTGGCAGTTTCAGTATGGAGCATGATCGTAAAACGTCGTGGCAGTTTCGGTGTCCCCGATTAAAGGGATTTGTGAGAGGAGGGATGAATCTTTCCCTAGAAATTCGCTGATTTGTGAACTACACAGTTAATCACACTCCCCTAGCCTAGATGCTGATCTTATCATCTAGTGGTGTTAACGATATGAAACCCCTTTTAGGAAATTCTTGGATCAAACAATGCAAATATAGTAGTTAATTTCGCCATTGACAACTTTACTGAACTCTGATAGTTCCATTTAGTAAAGAAGACCAGATTTAGAGTGTGTGCGTCAAAACGATCTGTATTTGGACAAAACTCCAAGTGTAAGAATTATTTTACTGTAGTCACCGTCGCCGTCATCCCCTACACGGGACGAGGGTGAGCATCGCACGCATCATCAACTTAATACAGCCGTAGCCGTAGTTTCTTGGTTTTGACACTTAAATGATTTGTGTCATAAAATGAGTCACGCAGGACATTTTATTCTCAAAACTTCTCCGTTCTTCTGTTGAAGAATGCCGTATTAAATCAATGCCTGTTTTTTTTCACAGTAATTTTTAGGAGCGAGCTATTTTCTGTGAAAATTTCTGTAAACAATAATACTAATATAAATTTGTGTTAAAATTTAACATACTCGTATATTCCTGATTGCGAATTTAACTTTATAAGCTATCATACTCCTTTTCCTTACCGTTGAACAAATTGTATAAACAGTTAGTTTCAGTATAAAGACTTTTTCTAACAGACGAATAATGTCTTTTTTTTAATCTCAAGTAATATTTTTATAAAACTGGAATCAGCACGTCAAACGAAATGTTTACCAGCAGCTAAATAAATCTTACGGAAACCCATACATATTAGCAGACTATAGACCTAATTATGGTCTATTGTCTGTGATATTAGAAGGTCCAATCAAGCTTTTTGGTGGGCCTATAGAATCGTTAGAATCAGGAATCGACCATGAAGATTGTTTATTGCCAATAATACAGCACGATATACATACATACGCAAGTGTACTAATTGAGTGAATAAACATAATATTGATACAGATTATAAATTATGATAGTCTATCCATGGAGAACATGACATTGCAGCAGATTTATAAAAAGATTAGAAACTAGACAGAACCCTTTTCAGGAGTAGAATAGTTTGTGTAACTAGTGTGCGAAGTGGCACTTAGTAGTAGTCAAGAGCTACCAACTTATTTTCAAGCGTACACGTATTACATGCCTAATAAAAGCACACTTTTGCTTTGTTTGGTTCGCATACTGAAGTGCGGAAAAAAGATTAGTGCAGGAAAAGTAAAATGAATGTGGCAAAAGTAAGTAAATGCAGCAATTAGCTACCTTGCGTGCTATAATCAGTACAAGAAAGCCCGCTTTGTCAAATAACTGTAGGAAAAATATCTTTTCCCAAGTTTTTTGGTGATCGAATGGATAGTCTGGTAATATAGGAAGTACGTATACCTACATTTCAATTTATACTTAAATTTAGTTTGAGTGTTAACAGCATATCTAATAATGAATTATTCCAAACTATGTTAATTGTATCTCAAATGAGAGTTGGAGCACAGCTTGAGGAAGTTAGGTGTCTATTTTCACTAAACATCCGACTGTAATAAATTGTGCGTGACAGCATAAGATCTATTCGTAGGAGTGGCCGTTCGTTAATTTATACGTCTATTTCTTAATTGATAAAAGTTTAATTGGTTTTATTAACGGTCTGAAATTTGAATCCAGCTGCTTTTTCAATCATAAGCCTAAAATGTCAAATTTTATCTGACACAACACAGTCAACGACAAGAGCCTGGGTAGACTTCCGTATATGTTGTCAAAAATAACCGAATGAATCCAGTAAATCGATTATTCGATATAGCGTTTGGTTAGTTGGGTTCTAACTAACCAAACGATATATTGAAGGAAATAATCGTTATATTGATCGATATTTTCATTCGGTTGTTTTTGACAACAGATACGGAAATCTACCTAACGAATCTAAAGGAATTCCTACACTTAAATAAAAACCTTTGGCATTACTTTAAGAATCGAACAATAATAATTCTGTCTACTTGTGCAAAAAGTCTTTCGAAACTGTTACAACACAAAAACCACCTATATTTACGGGTGTCTGAAATTATGTCATAAGATCGTCTATTTAGCATTCGGACATATCATTAATTATTTTATGAAAACGCGAAGAAATGTTTACCTTAAACGCACTACAAAAATAAATATGTTTGTAAAGTAGTTTTCCTGATATTTCTGTAGCTGTAAATGTTTGAACCTATTGTTCCGTTTATTTAGCTGTTTGTTTACTTGCTATTATTGCAAATCCAGTGATCTTTAGAAAACTATAGGATCACTGACTTTATTTTCTTCCCAACTTCCAATGTTCCGAGTTGGTTTTCGTAGTTTTCTCCCCAATCTTCTAAGAGCTTTTCACCCCTGTTAACACTATTACATTAAACTTGATTTATAACTGTTTATTTTCAACTCACAAACCTTTCCTATATCTTCTGTCGCACCTCTGGGACTGTAGGCGTGTGTACTTAAACATTTTCAATTGTAAACCATTTGAATTTGTAAAATTGCATTTAAATTGTTTTAGTTATAGGCAAACAATTTAATTTATTGAAATGTTTAGATTTATTTTTTTAATGCAATCAGTTCAAATATTTATTCGGAAATTCACAATATAGACATGTAGGCTACATCTGAGCAACTGAGTGGTTATAGCACTCGCCTGACAATAAGAAGATTGCTGGTTCAATGCTGAAAAAACCTTTAACTTATTAATACGAATAGTTTGAAATTGAATCCAGATGTCCTTGATCAAAATGGGTTTTTAATAGTACTAATTAAAGAGCTAGCTGATCTTGGTAAACAAGCAACCATTCAACTTATTCAAATCAAATGTAATAGTAACCAAAAGCACTATCCCGTAATAGTATATTTCACTACTAAAGTGACTTATTTCGGGGCCTATCTCGCCCCGAAATGAGACTTTCGTGACGAGAATTGAACGATACTTTTTGTCATTATGAAAAACTATTTCATCAAACTTTAAAAATAATCTGATATTTCGTAATCCATCCATTTTTATAATCTTAACACAATACGGCTGTACAATTGATTTTAAGTAAAGTTCAGCTGATTGCAATGTTGATGTCAGGAAATAGTTATTTTCCTACAGTTACCTAACAATGTACATGTTCTCTCACTGATTTGAGAAAGCAAAGTGGCCAATTCGCTCATCAGTGAGACAATGTTAACATTGTCTCACTCTAATTACTTTGTCTCACTCCAGATTTTCAACGTGAAGACACGAAATAGTGAGCGCGTAACATGCAGTCAACGTCGTATGCGCGCGAAATACGTTGGCAGCACTGGCTGTAAATCAGCTAACTTTTTGTGTTAAAAGTTCACTTCTGTGTAAAAATAGGTTATGTTTCTTCACCAATTTATTTGTTTTATGGTAACTGTAGGAAAAGTATAATGTGCAACTCGAGTTCAAAGTACAATTGCCTCACTCGAGACTTTTCTCACTAGTTGCACAAATAACTATTGTGCAACTAGTTATTTGTGCACCCTGTAGTAGAATACAGGGTGATGAAAAATACTTCCTACCATCGCCAAGTATGGCTACAAACATTTGAGTTCTGATCTGGTTTTCTTTATCGACTTTATGCCTAATTTATACCTAAAGTTCAATGTTCAATGATGCTTATGTTTTGGATTGAACTAAACAATGTACAATCGATTTAAAATATATACTGTATTAAGAAATCTGAAACAAACCTACATTTAAACTAACCATGTGCATTGACATTTTCAGGACAGTTTATACATTTTACAAACGCATTGTGCAACTAGTGAGAAAAGTGAGCAATTGACTCACTCGAGAGAAATCCTTACTCTCGAGCCGTAGGCGAGTGAGGAATGGTTTCTGGAGTGAGGCAATTGTACTTTGAACTTGAGTTGCACATTATACTTTTCCTACAGTTACCATAAAACAAATAAATTGGTGAAGAAACATAACCTATTTTTACACAGAAGTGAACTTTTAATATAACATTTAATGTGAAGTGACAAATACAACAGTACAACAGCTGACCAGCTGATTTACAGCCAGTGCTGCCAACGTATTTCGCGCGCATACGGCGTTGCCTGCATGTTACGCGCTCACTATTTCGTGTCTTCACGTTGAAAATCTGGAGTGAGACAAAGTAATTAGAGTGAGACAATGTTAACATTGTCCCACTGATGAGCGAATTGGCCACTTTGCTTTCTCAAATCAGTGAGAGAACATGTACATTGTTAGGTAACTGTAGGAAAAGTAATATTTATGTAGCGAAAGTAACGTTTATGTCGGAAAAGTCAGCTGATCACTATTTGTTTTTGGTGTATAAAAATTGAAGATTTTCGAAGATCTCAGCTGTATAGAAATGGGCTATTTTCGAATACAGGGTGATGAAAAATACTTCCTACCATCGCCAAGTATGGCTACAAACATTTGAGTTCTGATCTGGTTTTCTTTATCGACTTTATGCCTAATTTATACCTAAAGTTCAATGTTCAATGATGCTTATGTTTTGGATTGAACTAAACAATGTACAATCGATTTAAAATATACTAGGTGAAACCCGTCGAAATCGACGGTTATTTTCAAGGATTACGCTAATTTCATCTAACTGCGATAAATTGAGTGAAATTGTACATATTTTGAGCATTTAGCATTGTTTAAAGATTAATAAGTGTAAAAACAATAATGATAGTTACCAAATATGGTTGATCATTCAATGAATAAAATATCTCCCATACTGTACGTCATCGGAGTTATTAGTATATTATCTGGTATCTCATCGTTTGGATTAAACTTTAAATAGTATTAAAATCGTATTGGTGGATCTTTTGTAGTTAAACACTTCCGTGATTTCATCAGTGTAATGCAGATTAATCTATGATTATTTGAAAAAAATATCTGTTTGTTGGGAAGACACGTTCTTACTTCAAAGGAAGATATCCATTACAGTGTAAGTTTGATTTTTCCTTCGTCACGTCGCGTCAGTTCATATCGTACTTCTGTGCTAATGAATAACCCTCTATCACTGTTTTGAGAAATTTGTTGTGGGGTTACTGTAAAGCTGGAATTCCTTGACATGGGGGATGTCAGTTAGTTGTCTCAGCCATATCAATTACATAAAGTTGTCAATAGAATCTCTCTACGGAATGTGAGGTGTAGTGGAATATACTTGAAGTGAAGTTGGCTTTTATTCTTAAACTGTTAGGGGCCTCCTCATTTATATGCGTCTTCATTGACAACAAATAATGCAAATGACATAGCAATGGGACATTTCCAAAATGCAAAAATACTGTAAATTTGCTGTTACGTAAATATTGACGTTTACATGCATTGTTAATCAACGTATCTTATAAAGGATGATGTGATCTAGTTTAAAAGGAATATGACCTTTCTGTCATGACAGTAGCTGCTTAAATATTATTTACTCATTGGGCCATATTTACAGCCAAAATGATGTGTTATTTTCAATGACATATGGGTAAGTTACATAGATTTTTTTTGCTGCTGATCAGTGCACTTTAAGAATATATTTGGAGATAAATTAAATGGTTTTTGTTGCAGAGTAGCGCTAGTAAACATGCACAACCCTTTTCGTTAGTCTAATAACATTCAAAGGCTCTCTAAGAATTCAAGTTCTTATTTGTATAGGTACATATCTATATTATGTTTTCACTAAGCTGAATGAATACATCGAAGTAACCTCTCTGAAAAGTCTGCAGTATATTGCAATTTTCCAGCTTAATGACTTTATTTATCATGCAAATATTTCTACATAAATATTGTAAAATGTTTTATCCAGTTGTTGTAAACTACTATTAATTTAACAAAATATGGACACGGCTGAAATAGGCACCGTGCCCTTCTGCACTTGTAGGCTATTATTTTGTATTGTATTACACAATTTAACACTTAAAGTGCCGTTGACATGTTTGAACATGAAAATTGCATTTATTTCAATGTTAAGCAATGGCGGGAATTCCCGTCATCAGCACCCAACGTGTTAATATTTTTCCAATGATTGAAAACATGTATGACAATAATCTCATGAACCTATGATGATCTGTCTAGAACAATATGATAAAAATAAAGACAAAAATGGTGAAAAGGGCAGTCACCAACCCGTAAAATAGATATAAGGTCAATAAGAAATAATTTTAAGAGTTACTGTGATAAAAGGATTTTCCACTGATTTCGTCATGGTATGTATTGCAAAACATAACATGATAGAGAAAAAAAATTATTTTAAAATCAGAAAATAACACTGCAAATGCTTCTTTTGGACAATTCAGTAACTCCCTATTAATGTGTCTTGTTTAATATACAATTTACAGATTAACAGCTGTTTCATTAAAAAGTATTATCCACATGGCCAAAATGTAAACAAATCTGTAGAGGGATCTTTAAAGGCTTCTGGGGCAGAGCCCTAAGGGAATTTACTTCGTTTTTCTTTTGATAACCCATCTACAGACCAAGACCTTTCTTTTGACACCCCTACCAAGTTTCTACGCCCAGCCGTTCTCTCAAATTAGTGGAGACAAAGTTTCCAATTAAATTTTTAGATTCCCCCATGTTAATCTTATGGGAGAAAATCCAACTTTGATGGAAGATCCTGCCCAAACTAATAAAGATATCAAAAAACGAAAAACACTTTGCAAAACTACAGATCAGGGCAATTCTTTTGACATTCTAATCATTAAAATCGGTCCAAAAATGAGGGAGGAGTTCTGTTCACAAAAATCGGCTTAGCGTATTATATATATAGATAGATAGACTAGCTGACCCGGCGAACTTCGTATCGCCTAAGTTATAGGTTTCCCCTAAGACAGACCGATGGAAAGAAAGAACCGTTACGTTTAATTTTCAAGATGATCTCGTTCGCATCGCTCAATCACGTCCTGGTTGAAGTTCGTTCGCTACGCTCACTCACCTTTGGGTTGGAGCTCGTTCGCTGCGCTCACTTGCCTTCAGGTTAGCTCGTTCGCTACGCTAACTGGCCTCCAGGTTGAAGTTCGTTCGCTACGCTCACTCACCTTTTGGTTGCAAATTAGCTGTTGTCATAAATGTAAAAGAAATAATAGTGCTGCACCCTGTTGGTAATCCTTGTAACTTTAATGCTATTGAACATCATAGAACAGAACCAACTTGTTTAATTGAAACAGCTGTTAAGATTCATTAATTCCATTTCTCATAAGGTTAACATGGGAAACTCCAGAGCCACTGGGGCGGAGCCCTTTTAAGAATTTCGAAACGGGAAATAGTTTACGTCCGATTCGCATACCTACAGAATTTACACACCAAATTTCATAACGATCGGTGAAGTCGTTCCGGAGGAGTTTGCAGACAAACACTGTGACACGAGAATTTTATATATTAGATAGATGCTTGATGGGACATCTGTGCGTACATACCCTCAATTTGAGACCTCAATCTTGAAAATCGGTCGAAGAGCCAAACGAATTCGGAAAAGAGAAACAAAATTTAACTTCTATAAGAAATACATGGAGAGGAAATTTTTTTTACGTATAAACCAAGTGGGGTTATAGATAAATATTTGCCGATGCTTGATGGAAAATCTGTGCGTGCATACCTTCAATTCGAGACCTCAATCATGAAAATCGGTCGGGTAGATGAGCCAAACGAACTCGGCAAAGAGAAACAAAATTTAACTCCCATAAGAAATACATGGGGAGCAAATTTCGTTTACGTAGAAATCGCGTGGAATTATAGATACATTGATGCCGATGCTTGATGGCAAATCTGTACGTGCATACCTTCAATTCGAGACCTCAATCATGAAAATCGGTCGGGTAGAAGAGCCAAACGAACTCGGCAAAGAAACCCCAAATTTAACTCCCATAAGAAATACATGGGGAACAAATTTCGTTTACGTATAATCCGCGTGGGATTATAGATACATTTATGCCGATGCTTGATGGCAAATCTGTGCGTGCATAACTTCAATTTGAGACCTCAATCATGAAAATCGGTCGGGTAGAAGAGCCAATCGAACTCGGCAAAGATAAACCAAATTTAACTCCCATAAGAATAACATGGGGAGCAAATTTCTTTTACTTATAAGCCGAGTAGGATTATAGATAAATATATCCCGATGCTTGATGGCAAATCTGTGCGTGCATACTGTACCGATTTTGTTGTAAAAGGCAACAAATCAATACAGGTTAATGCGAAGAACAGATTTAGATTTAGATTTGTTGTCATGAGAGCCGAAGCCCCCTGACTGCTTACCCGGTACCTATCCTACAGGACATACCCGGGCCCCATGATGTAGGCCGAAGCTTACGCATCAACCTTTAGCACATCATGGGCGGATGACTTAAGGTCATCAGGCTCGCCGGCTGCCGAAGCAGACCCTTCGGAAAGAGGGTTGCCCCTCAATCCTAACCAGGGATTCCGGCTACTTGTTTAAGCGTCACTCCACCTGGGTTCCACTAGGTCGGAACCTAGAGGTCCATAGTAGAGCGCCCCGACGCATTTAGTGCAAGCAACACTCGGGACCTATCTCATCCCTGACAGGCAGAACCCGCCATCAATAGCCAGGAGGAAGGGGACCATCAGCACGCTGACGGGGGGAACCCCAACCTCCCATTTACACCGCTGCCCGATCGAGGCCTGACCCATTGCTGGGAACCAGAGATATCCAGAGCGATAGATCCCCAGATACCCCTGGCGGGCTCGGACCCAGCACCCGATCTACTTCGTTTGCCCGTCAGACCCAACATCACTGCCAGGCCATCAGGGTTTCCCAAAAGGAGGCAGGTATAGAAGTGGGACCCACCCGGATGAACCTATCCACCAGAGGTGGCGACACCCTTGACTCAATTGAGGTTCCGGGAAGAACCCCCCACACTCAAGATAACCATACCGTCCGTGCTCAGAGACAGGGATAGGTTTGCATAAGTACCTACAAACCGTTGCCCTCACACTGCGGAAAGTTACGTTGCCCTTGAGTGTCCCCGTGAGCTGCGGGTACTTGCCCGTTTTCACCTCCAGGAAAGGTTACTTCCAAAGTCGAGGATTTGCCCACTGAATGCTGGTCGCACACCACAAGCAGGCCGAAGCCCAAAGTACCACAGACACAGGTAGGTTAGAGATTATGATGTACTTCCATCTCTCCTAGAGCTAAACACCCCTCCATCCTGGATAAAGGAATGTCACTGGGACCCGATGCCCAGTCGACCATGTCTGTGGCCAACTTGAAATGCCGATACCAACACGGAGCATTTACCTCCCCTCTGGGGGCTATGTATTTCACCTCCCAGGACGAGGCTACTTCCAAAGTCGAGGATATGCCTCACAAAATGTCAGTCGAACACAACAGGTAGGACTCAGTCACAACCACAGTTACAGGTAGTTGAGGAGAGGCGGAATTAACGGCATCACTGAGAGCTAAACACCCCCCCCACCCTGAATGGAGGGAATGTCACTGGAGGCTCCCCCTAAGGGGCTGGCGCTTACCAGTCGTCCATAACTGTGGTCTACCTGAAGTGCCGGGTCTGACACCGGGCAGTTACCTCCCCTCTGGGAGAGCTAGGGTCCGCGTGGTCGCCCAGGCCACGAACCCACGCAAGCGTGAGCCCCCTGCGGAATGCGAAGAACAGTCAGCTGGTTTCAACAATAGATCAGTATAGACCAGAATGCACCACGCACTAAAGACGGAGAGGGGATAAGGTTTAGCCGGGCGGCCATCTGTTTAAATCAGTACTCAGTCCTTACCCAAGTCTCATCGACATCGTAGCTAGTTCGGTAAAATTGTTTATCGTTCGTGGAAATTAAATTCATTTCGCGGCGTTTGGTCGGCCAATCTTAAATTTCCTTAAAGTCGTTCAGCCTATATCCCTAAGGGATATAATTGCCTCGCGATCGGAAATTAGAATCAGTGTTTTTGTCAAAAAGTGCAAAAGTTCGTTACCGGCCAAACGCAGTCCGCCATTTGAAAATTTCTCAAACGATTCACGAGTTCAATTGATCGCGTGTTGTAGTATACCGGCTAGTTACGTTTTCCCATCCTTTCCCCTTTGTGTTATATTTGTGGACGTCCAAACTGTAAGTAATTTTGTGTATTTTAAATTGAGATTTTCAGTGAGTCGCACTTTGGTAAATTTTCCTGTCTTGTTTTGTCAATTCATGTAGAATAAGCACATGTTCATAGGTTCGATCACAATTTGTTGATTTTTAAATCCATTCATATTGTTGCAATCCGCTTTATTTATTAGACTGTGATATTTCTATAGTATTAAGAATAAATATATGAAAATGTTTTTATAGGGTAATTCAGAGTTGCTTTGTAATATTTTTATATAGTATTTGAATTTTGCACAGAGTCATTATTAAAAGTACAATTCGTTACAGAGTGTCACAATCAGCATTTTAATTTGGGGGAATCATTTAATATCAAAGGAGGGATTAGGTTGCTGGTTCGGCTGAATCGGGAAGTGTTATCGGAGGCTGTGCCAGTTTGCATATAGACGAACCGCCAAAGTGCCAAATTAGCTATAAAACAATAAGCAACGTTCCAGTAAATATTATTACGATTAAACGCAATACTGTTTAATCAGTTGACCTTCGAGAATCGACCTTCATATTTACATCGTTGGCCAACGAACAGGACTTGTTTGGCACTGGTCGTCTCAAATTAAATTAAATACCACTCCTCCGTTGACACCTTCGAGATCGGTGTGAAACCGCGCCAAATATTCCCCTTTGAATAAATCCGTTCAACATTCTCAGACAGATCAATTCCGTCTGATTGTGTCACTCAAGGTCATATTTTTATATTGCACCACACAATCAGAAACTGTCAAACTGGAATCATTGTAAATCTTAAATAATGCTTAATAAATCAAATTGTACTCACTTTTAGTTCTCAATAACCTGGTAGTTCTTTATTATATGCTATAGTATCAAATTGGTAGACAAAAGGTAATTCAGTAAATAATAGGCCACTACAAAAGATTCACCTTTTAAGTGCAACACTAAACACTAGTGTAGTAGTGAGCAAGTAAATTCGGTGTAGAATTAAGACTGGTAAATTGCTCTCATTAAAGGTATTACTTTTTTGGAAGAACTACAAACAGTGCCGAGGGCGTCCCCTAAGGACCTTTTGGGAATATTTATATTTTGCAGGGCCCACTCATATTTTTTCAATAACATCAAGCTTCCACTGCCAAAAAGCTCTGTCTGATATTTTTATTTTCTGGAGTTCTTCCAACCCAGGGGCAACCAACATTTGTAAAGATTCATTTGAGAGCATTGCAAGGAGCAAATATATTTAAATACAATATTTAAATATATAAAAGTAGTAGGAGGGAGTTGTTTTTATTTTTCTTTACAAATAAATGATATCATCGCGTGATCTCTTGGTACTGTTTGTGTCTGTGCGATTCACTGAAATTGTTTAGATTATAAGAGATTCTATTATTATTGTTATTGTCGTTGTGTATTGTGCTGTAATTAATTGTCAATTGGTTTTTGTCATCGTGGAAAATTCGTTTTGTTAAAGTGAGATATATTATCGTAAATTGAATTATTTTCCTAGCGGGAAAAATGCACCAACAATTTGGGCCTGGGTATAATACAACTGCGAATGACCGACGCGATCGTATGTCAAGGAGAAATTTAGAGGAATTAATCGATTTAAATGCGCCGATACACCAAAACAATGAGCATATTCCACCAAATAATAATGGAGTTAGTTTAGGTAGACAAAATCCCGATTGTCGTTTACCGATCGTAAACGATGACGAACCATCGTCAAATAGACAAAATTCCGCTTGTCGTTTACCGATCGTAAACGATGACGAACCATCGCCAATTAGACAAAATTCTAATAGTTGTTTAATGGACCTAAACAACCACGAATTGACTGAAATGCTATCAAGTACGTCGAATGCAACTCAAGATAACAGTCATGCCAACAGCTCGTCGTACGTGGATATTCAACCTTCAAACGGCGAACGTGCGAGAGAGATGGAGATAGTCACTGCACAACAACGCGCGTCATTTCCTGTAGCGACTGGTTCACTGTCCACTGTTGCCCCGGTCAGTGCCACTGTACACCACCCACACCCACACACTCGACCTCTCACATACACTCACCATGACACACACGTACACGCTCACGCATACAATGTTAGTCAATCACTTACTAAAACCGATCAAATTGTGGTAATTGAACTGATTAATAAATTGAATACAGTCGACGGCACAGATGAACTTGAATTAATTTCATTTCTCAAAAACATCAAACCAATATTTGATATTTCTCCGAATTGTCATACAGAGATCATTAAACTTATTATCCCTAAGGTCAAAGGTCAAATGTTCCAATTGTTTTTAGAAGCAGTATCGAGTAACGCACGCTGGAATGTCTTACATGACGAGATATTACACAGATTTATTCCGTCAATTAGGCGACGAGAGATTGCATCGTTTGAGTTAGATCGACCACAACAACCGAATGAAACTTTTTCAGAATACGTCGATCACATCATATCTATCGCATTCGCTTTAAAATCGTCAATGTCAGAAGGCGAGGTGATTGAGATTGCTTTGACAAAATGTAATCCAACTGTTCGAAGTCATTTTTCGTTCGGTCGAATGCCACAAAGCTTATTTGAGCTAAAATCATTCGCAAATAGAATCACTAGTTCAATGCGTGCCGAAGAGAGATATTTTGGTAATGCAAATCGACGCCCATTGATTAATTCATCGCCTAGGGTTGTGAATCAAACTCGTCACAATCCAATTACGTCGCAAAACGATCTACGTAACAGACCCAGGGAAAGAATTGTAAAATGTTATCGTTGTCAAGGTGAAGGTCATATCGCTAGGAACTGTAGGGTTTCTTTAAACTAGATTCCGACGTTGTCAAGGGCACACAACGTCGAACTGTAAAGTTATCGCCCAACAAAAGTATGCAAGCAACAGATGTATCCGCGAAACTGCCGCTAATTAAGGTATTGTTTGGCAACAATATAGACTGCCTATCGCTGATAGACACTGGCAGTAGTAGGTCATTGATGAGTAAAACGCTTTTTAATAAGTTGCGAAGTGCTAATTTGATCAAACAGTCAAGTAAAATTAATCAATCAGTAGAAGTCGCGAACCGCCAGAAGATAACTGTGCGGACAGAGGTCAAAGTTCATTTTAAGATAGATAATCTGTCATGGGACTACAACTTCTGGGTAGTCAATCAACTTCCGTTACAGTTAATATTGGGGTACGATTTTATGAAGTTTGCGCGAATGTCCGTGAATTTAGGTGATTCAACAGCGGAGTTTAAGTTTAGGGAGAGTGTTAAATCATATTGTTTGATAGGAGAAGGAGAGATCCCAACTTGTGATAAACCCGATTTAGGTGATTCACCGCTCACAGACGACGAACGAAATAAATTCGAAAACCTACTTCGACAGTTTAGCGACGTTGTCACAGACAAAATCGGCTTAGCCAAGACTGAGCCTTACAAAATTCGTTTTAGTAAGGATATTGTGCCATTCCGACAAAGACCTTACCACGTCCAGCCAGATAAGATGGTAATAATGAGAAATACTGTGCAACAATTATTAGATGAAGGGGTAATAGAAAAAAGTGTTTCAGAGTTTAGTTCTAGCGCCTTCCTAAGACCAAAAAAGGAACCCGGAAAATTTAGATTGGTAGTCAATTATAAAGAACTAAATAAGTTTATTGAAATGGACAGTTTCCCACAACCAGAAGTAGATAAAGTTTTTCCTTATTTTAAAGATGCTCGTTATTTCACTACACTTGATTTGAACAATAGCTATTACCAATGCCTATTACACCCTGATAGTAGGAAATACGCCGCTTTCAATGTAGGATATGCCTTATATCAGCCTCGTACTTGTCCCCAAGGAATAAAAATCGGTAGCCAGGTGTTAGGACGCATAGTCGACGAAATGCTAGGAGACTTAAAATTTAAATGTGTAATAAACTTTGTCGACGATCTCTGCATTTATAGCGCAAACCCACAGGATCATTACAATGACTTGAAAATGGTTTTGGAACGTCTAAGGGCCGCCGGACTTACAATCAAACCCAGCAAGGTCACCTTGGCAAAGAGGGGCATGCGTTTCCTGTCACACATAGTAAAGGATGGCAAACTGTTTGTGGACGATACTAAAGCTGAAGTTATTAGTAATTTTCCTCGACCACGCAATTTAAAGGGTGTGCAACGATTTATCGGCATGGCTGCTTTTTATGCCAAGTTCATACCTAATTTCTCCGAAATCAGTAGACCATTGAACTACTTGAAAAAGAAAGGCGTAAGATTCAGGTGGGGTCCCGATCAACAATCTAGTTTCGACAAAATAAAGCAAACATTGTCCTCACCCGTCGTACTTCATCTTCCAGATTGGTCCAGGAGATTTATAATGTCGTGTGACGCAAGTGAAAACGCCGTAGGAATTGTCCTGGAACAGGAAATTAATGGCAATAATGTTCCAATCGCTTTTGCCAGCAAAACATTCTCAGGTGCTCAATTAAAATACAGCATGTATTTGAAGGAATTTGCCGCTGTATTGTACGGCCTGGAAAAGTTCAAGGATTATCTCACTGATAACCCATTCATCCTTAAAACCGATTGTATGGCTGTAACATATGTTATGGGCTCCGACAAGACTACTGGTATGTTAGCGCGTTGGAAACTACGATTTTCACAATTTCCATGCGAGAAAATCGAGCATTGTAGGGGCACACAAAACATAGTAAGCGACGCTCTAAGCCGGATGTTTGAAGTCAATGAACCACAACAGACTAAAACCCCAGCGCCACAAAGCAACGTTGGCCCCGACCGAGTCAAAGTCAACAAACAACAGCCGACTAAAACTCTCACACCACAAAATGATGTTGTCCCCGAACAAGTTTTCTTTCTACAACACTTCCCTGAAACCTTTGAGTCACTGAGTTCGAAACAACGCGAAGACCCACAGCTCCTCAATATTATAAATAACATCGAAGATGGAATCGACGTACCGAATTATTTTATAAAAAAGGGTATACTACGTTATCAAAAAAACCCCAGAAATCCGTCTAAAATCGTCGTTCCGACTCAAATGAGGAAAATGTTAATGAAATATTTTCACGACATTTCAATATCAGCTCACCTAGGAATAAAAAAGACTATCGGGCGAATCACACGCGAATTCACATGGGAGAAAATTTTCGACGAGGTTAAGCAATTTGTCAGATCTTGTAGCCTTTGTCAGCTGTCTAAACCAGCTCAAGCGCTAAATATTGGCCTGATGAATTCTAAACCTCCCGAAAGATGCTTTGAACGACTACACATCGATACCTTTGGACCATTAATACGAACCGCAAATGGAAATATGTACGCATTAGTTTGTGTCGATACATTTTCAAAGTTTAGTTGGATTATTCCATTAAAGAAGGCAAACACCAAAACAATCATTGCAGCGCTAAGGGAAAAAATTTTCACTCAACATGGGTTCCCAGAAATAATTGTATCTGACAACGCATCCATTTTTAAGTCAGAAATGTTTAAAAGTTTTTTGTTCAGCTTAGGGATCAAACACATCAATACTTCTGTAGCTAGGCCAAACTCAAATCAGTCAGAAAGAGTCAATCGCAATCTGAAAATAGCGTTAAAGATATTCCATTCGCAAACACAAAAACGCTGGGATGAAAATATCGCATATTTAAACATGGGTTTAAATTCAGCCGTCCACGAAACAACCAAAGCGACGCCTGCGCGAATTTTCTTAGGACGAGAAATTAATCATCCATTGCAATTACAGTGGGACATCGATCAGGAAAACGATACTGACGTTACAGAGGATTGTATCGCAAAAATCATGGATAATATTAAATCAGCCCATCGCAAAAGTAGCGCCAGATATAATAAAAATAGGAATCCATCGCCGTTCCAAGAAAACGATTTGGTATTATATAAAAGGTACATACCAAGTAATAAAGCCAACGAAGTATCGCACAAATTGACTCAAACATGGAAAGGTCCATACGTCGTAACCAATGTGTTAAGTTCAGTAAATGTCAGAATTGAATTAGTCGAGGATCCCAGTATAAATCGAGTAGTTCATGTATGCCAATTGAAAAAATATTATCAGCGGTAGGTGGATCGAATCGTATCGTATTGTTTTGTATGTGTTTAAATGTTTAAATGTGGTAACGTAAGAATCTTTATATTGTTGTGAAAAATTGGAGTAACAGTGAGTGATTTCCCTGACAGTGAATAAAAATCAATGATGTGCAACGGTGTAAGTGTGCTGGGCGACTCGCAGGCCAGAAGGATGTGTGAAACATGGACTATAGACGACCCCAGTGTTGATCTCAATGCCAGTGGGACCCGAGGCGGTTGGACAACCACAGACTTAAAATCAGCATTAAGACCCATATTGCCTCATCTCCACAAAACCTGTTTTATTATCTGCTCCATAAATGATATATTCAAGAAAGTACCCCCGAATCAAACCAAATCAAATCTTAAAATCATTACAACCCTCATTAAAGCCAGCAATAGAGACATTATAATTTCGACCATTCCCCCCACCCTCAACAGAAACCCACAACATCAAAACCAAATCAAACAAATCAATGTGTTTATACAATCGTTACATAATCCGCCCAGAGTACGAGTGTTACAATTTCATAAACAATTCCAACCGTTAACTACAATAAAGAAGAATGAATACTTCAAACACACTTATAAAAACGGCAAAAGAGATATTGTCCATCTGTCGAGAGAGGGTTATCGCCTGCTTATCGCATCACTGACAACAATGTTATCGCCGCTCTCTGTCTAACCATTGTTGAGCGCCCGCCCCACCCTCCCCAGCTGACAGCACTACTATCGGACCATTGTTGGGTCACTGTGCTACTGATCCACTAGAGCCAATACACCTGTGCCACTACGCTGCCGACCAACAACAATGTACGAGCCCAGCTGTTCACCACCTCGGACAACACGCTCTGCTGATTACCACATGTGGTAAATCATAGTGTCTATTCTGTGCGCGGGATGCCTTTGTGTGTTTAATGAGGAAATGATCAGTTGGTGTCCTTGTCATAAAATAGATCATTGTAATAGTTTAGTATTGTTGTTACCATTATTTAAATTGTTGTTGCCTGATTGTTGTCGTTATTGTTGATTGTAAATTGTAATTGTGTTCATGTGTATCGTCGTGGTCCACCGGCTAGGCCAAAAATGCTCCGAGGTAGTACGATAGGTTTGACTGTCCTGGGCCGATCACGGATCATTTTTTTCTGCTAGGGGGCATTTTGTACCGATTTTGTTGTAAAAGGCAACAAATCAATACAGGTTAATGCGAAGAACAGTCAGCTGGTTTCAACAATAGATCAGTATAGACCAGAATGCACCACGCACTAAAGACGGAGAGGGGATAAGGTTTAGCCGGGCGGCCATCTGTTTAAATCAGTACTCAGTCCTTACCCAAGTCTCATCGTAGCTAGTTCGGTAAAATTGTTTATCGTTCGTGGAAATTAAATTCATTTCGCGGCGTTTGGTCGGCCAATCTTAAATTTCCTTAAAGTCGTTCAGCCTATATCCCTAAGGGATATAATTGCCTCGCGATCGGAAATTAGAATCAGTGTTTTTGTCAAAAAGTGCAAAAGTTCGTTACCGGCCAAACGCAGTCCGCCATTTGAAAATTTCTCAAACGATTCACGAGTTCAATTGATCGCGTGTTGTAGTATACCGGCTAGTTACGTTTTCCCATCCTTTCCCCTTTGTGTTATATTTGTGGACGTCCAAACTGTAAGTAATTTTGTGTATTTTAAATTGAGATTTTCAGTGAGTCGCACTTTGGTAAATTTTCCTGTCTTGTTTTGTCAATTCATGTAGAATAAGCACATGTTCATAGGTTCGATCACAATTTGTTGATTTTTAAATCCATTCATATTGTTGCAATCCGCTTTATTTATTAGACTGTGATATTTCTATAGTATTAAGAATAAATATATGAAAATGTTTTTATAGGGTAATTCAGAGTTGCTTTGTAATATTTTTATATAGTATTTGAATTTTGCACAGAGTCATTATTAAAAGTACAATTCGTTACAGAGTGTCACAATCAGCATTTTAATTTGGGGGAATCATTTAATATCAAAGGAGGGATTAGGTTGCTGGTTCGGCTGAATCGGGAAGTGTTATCGGAGGCTGTGCCAGTTTGCATATAGACGAACCGCCAAAGTGCCAAATTAGCTATAAAACAATAAGCAACGTTCCAGTAAATATTATTACGATTAAACGCAATACTGTTTAATCAGTTGACCTTCGAGAATCGACCTTCATATTTACATCGTTGGCCAACGAACAGGACTTGTTTGGCACTGGTCGTCTCAAATTAAATTAAATACCACTCCTCCGTTGACACCTTCGAGATCGGTGTGAAACCGCGCCAAATATTCCCCTTTGAATAAATCCGTTCAACATTCTCAGACAGATCAATTCCGTCTGATTGTGTCACTCAAGGTCATATTTTTATATTGCACCACACAATCAGAAACTGTCAAACTGGAATCATTGTAAATCTTAAATAATGCTTAATAAATCAAATTGTACTCACTTTTAGTTCTCAATAACCTGGTAGTTCTTTATTATATGCTATAGTATCAAATTGGTAGACAAAAGGTAATTCAGTAAATAATAGGCCACTACAAAAGATTCACCTTTTAAGTGCAACACTAAACACTAGTGTAGTAGTGAGCAAGTAAATTCGGTGTAGAATTAAGACTGGTAAATTGCTCTCATTAAAGGTATTACTTTTTTGGAAGAACTACAAACAGTGCCGAGGGCGTCCCCTAAGGACCTTTTGGGAATATTTATATTTTGCAGGGCCCACTCATATTTTTTCAATAACATCAAGCTTCCACTGCCAAAAAGCTCTGTCTGATATTTTTATTTTCTGGAGTTCTTCCAACCCAGGGGCAACCAACATTTGTAAAGATTCATTTGAGAGCATTGCAAGGAGCAAATATATTTAAATACAATATTTAAATATATAAAAGTAGTAGGAGGGAGTTGTTTTTATTTTTCTTTACAATACCTTCAATTTGAGACCTCAATCATTAAAATCGGTCGGGTAGAAGAGCCAATCGAACTCGGCAAAGATAAACCAAATTTAACACCCATAAGAATAACATGGGGAGCAAATTTCTTTTACGTATAAGCCGAGTAGGATTATAGATAACTATATTCCGATGCTTGATGGCAAATCTGTGCGTGCATACCTTCAATTTGAGACCTTAATCATGAAAATCGGTCGGGTAGAAGAGCCAAACGAACTCGGAAAAGAAAAACCAAATTTTTTTAATATATAAGATACTGTATTAAGAAATCTGAAACAAACCTACATTTAAACTAACCATGTGCATTGACATTTTCAGGACAGTTTATACATTTTACAAACGCAGGTTATATCTCATTTACTCGACACGTACTAACTAATAACTATAAATAATTATTTGAGTTGACGAACTCAAACAATCGACAAGAAGTTATCGCAATGGTTAGAACAGCGTTTCCATTGTAACATAAGAGTTGTTAGTAAGTTGGTAACAACACTAAAATCCACAAAAGTCTTGTAGTAAACCACCCCAACTGTGGATGGGTTGAAACTACCCCTCTATCAACTGTTAATCACATTACTGCAAACAATGTTACCTGAGTTTTAACAAAATTCCCTATTTTGTAACTAATCTTCCCTAACAAAATAGGGAAGAACATCGATATGCCCAACTATTGACAAGAAGGCCACAATAAGTTACAACCGAATAAAGCTATCGATACGTCATATTTTTTACTAGCTGTAACCCGCGGGCTTTGCCCCGTTTAACTTCTTAATTTTCAAGATTATCTCGTTCGCATGGCTCAATCACGTCCTGGTTGAAGTTTGTTCGCTACGCTCAATCACCTTTAGGTTGGAGCTCGTTCGCTACGCTCACTCACCTTTAGGTTGGAGCTCGTTCGCTGCGCTCACTTGCCTTCAGGTTAGCTCGTTCGCTACGCTAACTCGCCTCCAGGTTGAAGTTCGTTCGCTACGCTCACTCACCTTTTGGTTGCAAATTAGCTGTTGTCATAAATGTAAAAGAAATAATAGTGCTGCACCCTGTTGGTGATCCTTGTAACTTTAATGCTATTGAACATCATAGAACAGAACCAACTTGTTTAATTGAAACAGCTGTTAAGATTCAATAATTCCATTTCTCATAAGGTTAACATGGGAAACTCCAGAGCCACTGGGGTGGAGCCCGAAAGGATTTTTGAAATAAGAATATGCCTATATGTTAATCGGGAATGTGAGCTATTATCATGCCAAATTTCAGCCCAATCCGACCAGTATTTTTCGCGTTCACTTGTCACAAACATCCAAACTTTCTCATTTATAATATTAGTAGGATAGGATACATGCGATTGTCACAAACGAAATTTACAATCGAGTTAACAACAGCTGTCTTTAACTCCCTAGCGGCTAGCAAAATAGAAGTTTGAAAGTCGTTTTCAGAGGTTGTCTTAACATGAAAAATATTTTCGGTTTGTTCCTTAGTTAGCTTAAATAGTGGTGCAATATGACGAAAAATATAGTACTGTACATCAAACGGACAAAAAGTCTCTTTTCAACCCTAGTGATGAAATGTACTATTTTGACAAATTCCAAAACCCCATTACACCCCTTTCCCATTACCCGATCTTGCTGGTTCGAAATCTCATAAGTTTATCCAGCCCTACTAACGAACGCACATTCATAGGCTACATCTGGCCTCTGGGGCATCAAAATGGAAAAGTAAATCGGTTCCGGGTCCAGGTCTGGACGGGCATTAATTGCGCCAACTGCCCTGAGTTTGGTAGTCGGGTATTCCTGAATTGCGCAAACTACTCCAGGGAACCACCTGATAAGTTTAACCAAGCCAAGTCTTTGACTGTATAATTGAGTAGGTATAAGTTAGGTTAGGTTAGGTTAGGTTACGATAGGTTAGATTAGGTTAGGATGAGACGTAAACAAGGACATTCCTTCTGCCAGCAACTCACCCCTACCTCTGGGGGCTTGGCGCATCTAAGGAACATTTTGGGACCCTTTGAGATCCTGGCGCAATTAAGTAACGCTTTGGCGCAATTAATGCACGACCCCAGGTCTTACCGTGCCACGTACGGTAATAGCCCATTCCCTTATGGGAAGTTCGCAGAACGTTATGTTCAGCACTCATGCTTAATGTCCCTAAGTTACTTTCTAGTTCATATAATTTGTTTAATAGCTTACAACCAAGTGTTTTACGTCAAATTACAACATTAATATTGTATTCGTGTCAAAAGCTCGGTGTCAGAAATAAGCTATTCTTCAGGGAGATCTTCTTGCCTCTTCAGCTTTCAAACCAGTTGTCAATGTCATCTTTGACTCCAGCACTTAAAATAAACACGAAAGTCCATCACAAACGCTGGCTTATTTTACGCTTATCCGATTATATTCTATTGCTGAAACCAATGGTGGTTTCATATTACAGAGTTAGTATACTGAATCGTTTTACGCATATCTTTTAACCACACAACCCACATAGCTCATTAGTAATTCAATGTGTATATTTTTTATCGATTAATAAAATGAGAGTTTATGAGACTTGTTTCGGCTTCTTTAATGTATAAAACGTAAAAATAACCTAAAAATGTATGATTCTGAGCAATGTACAGACAAAACTCTAATTTTATTTATATGAATAATAATAGTAATAATGAGAATGGCAAAAATTCGACTACAATCAATCTTTTGTCTCGTTTATTGCCTCTCGTCCAATTGCGAAACTCTTAGTCCACTTATCTCAAATGTGCACTGATGTCAATTTGTTTATGTTATTTTAAGATAAAGTCTTATTTTGCTCGCTTTACTCTTTGACAAACATAAACAAGCAGATTTTTGTAAAGAATATTTTGATAAAATTTTATAATTTTATAAATATTTTCGTCAAATATTTACTTTGATTCGTCCATCTTGGACTTATTTTAATTCCTTTTTAATAATTTCCCTTTATATATCAATGCTTATAGAAAGCTATATAATCGTTCATTGAAGATATTTAGAATAATATAGAATAATAATCTAGAACGTATTTTGAAATTCATCCTGCTATAACATTTTGCAATCCTTAATACAATTAGGCCTACTACAGCTTTGCTAACCAGGTTTAATAAAGTACCTGGGGTCTTAGCAATGTCTCGGTAGTTTATTTCCATTGTACCCCTACATCGAGTAATATTTAGTGTAATCTTTGCTCAACATTTTGTTGTTTTCCCTTTGTACTGTGTCTTGTAATTTGCTAGTATACTGTGGATGGCTTGTTTTAAACACTTGTTACAAGTCTTTTGTTTACTTTTTCCTTGTTACAGTATTTTGTTCGACCAAGATGGTTACTTGGCAACCCATAAGGTATATGTTAATAAATTTTTATTTTCAATTAGTCCTACATTTTTTACGTAATTAGATTTTTGTTTGATAGTTTTAACTGCTAAAAACACGTTTTAGGCTATAAATATATGTAAGAATATTTTAAGGAATTTGGTCAAAGCCGTTTTCGAGATCTTTGTGCAAGCATACAAGTACAAGCAAACATTGCTCATGTAAGAGTATAGGATAGGATAGGATAGGATAGGATATTATAGGACAGGATAGGATAAGATAGGACAAATGCTGTTTAGTATACATACGGTTACGGGATTCTCGGGAAAGCAGGCTCATAATTAATGGATTTAGTTAGCGTGTGTGAGGCAACTCAAATATCAGTTTCGCACAGCTAGGTGCGACATACTGGGACAAGTCGAAGCTAATGATTACACAAGATAGGTCGGGTTTCAACGTGGATCCGTCCCGTAGGGAAACACAGGTTAAGTCGTCTAAAGTTGTACAGGATACAGAGAAGTTGGTAGTTTAAGCATTGACTTTTGGGCTGGAGTAGTCTCATCTATATGGACCAGTTGTATCCTATTTTTAATAGAGTTTAGTTAAATAATGTTCTTACAGAAAGTGCTGTAAAAGTATTACAGTAGTTTTTAGTTTTCTCCCTCGATACATAAAGAAAGCATTCTTTTCATCAAATCCGTTTTGGGTCCTCCTGAACCCAAACAGTGGGTTTCGAAGTGACGAGCTGCAATGTTACATGTCATATATAGCCCGGATCACAGAAAACATATTACTTATATGTTATATGGTTATAGTAGTATGTTGTCTGTGCCCGGATTCACTTCATTCATTCATTTTAATGATTGTACCAAAATTTGCCATATAGCCCATTTAACTAAATTGTCAGAAAATTTATAGTAAATTTAAATTATATTATCCTTTAATCACCCCTCAGAAATCATCATCACATTTTAAAATATCTATAAGTATAAAAGAGGATGTTTGTATATTTGGCAGTGATAAACTCAGACACCGCTGAACGGATTGCCACGAAACTTGGTACATACGTGTAGAATTTCATTGAATAGGTTTATACACCATCAATTTCGTGATCCGTCCAATCGGCTCCGCCCCAGTGGCTCTGGAGTTTCCCATGTTAACCTTATGAGAAATGGAATTAATGAATCTTAACAGCTGTTTCAATTAAACAAGTTGGTTCTGTTCTATGATGTTCTATGGTTCTATGCATTAAAGTTACAAGGATTACCAACAGGGTGCAGCACTATTATTTCTTTTACATTTATGACAACAGCTAATTTGCAACCAAAAGGTGAGTGAGCATAGCGAACGAACTTACACCTGGAGGCGAGTTAGCGTAGTGAACGAGCTAACCTGAAGGCAAGTGAGCGTAGCGAACGAGCTAACCTGAAGGCAAGTGAGCGCAGCGAACGAGCTCCAACCTAAAGGTGAGTGAGCGTAGTGAACGAGCTCCAACCTTAAGGTGAGTGAGCGTAGCGAACGAGCTCCAACCTAAAGGTGAGTGAGCGTAGCGAACGAACTTCAACCAGGACGTGATTGAGCCATGCGAATGAGATCATCTTGAAAATTAAGAAGTTAGCTAGTACAGTATTGTATATATTCAACAAATATTATTGTTTATAAAAACTGTAACCGTGTTCATTTAAATATCAAACCCCATTCATCATTATAATATCTTATTCTTAGTTCATTAAATTTGTATTGTTAAGAAATCCTTCATCTTAATCATTTGTCTTTCTATAAGTATATTTAATCTAGGTTTAACTTAGCTAAGTAAGTTAAAGGTACAAACCTGAACCAAATTTTATTAGTCCAAATTAGGTACAAACGCTACCAATAACAAATTTTACGCCACACTACACTATTTTGACGAACTTTCCATGCAAGGATTTAGTCCAGAAAACAGCTGTTTGCCGCCAGCTTATTCAAATGGGGTTTCATTGCGCAATACTGTTCTGCAATGAGTTTTACCGGACACCAATCAGCTGATTATACTGTATTTTCGTGGCAATTAGTGGTTATAAACAAAAACATAACCTCTCTTAGAGTATGACTAATGATTTTTATTCCTTTAGTTGGTGGTAATATATAAGGATTTGAACGGATTTAGTAGTATGGCGTAAACTATCGTACGTAACTCGTCCAAAATGTGTGTACCGGACTCGTATGGTAATCCCGTACTCGACTTCGTCTCGCACGGGAACGACCACACTCGTCCGGTAAACACTTATTTTCAGGACTAGTAACGTAATATACTATTGTAAACACATTGAACCAATTGGGTAGCTGATTAATCATTATAAACACGCATAGTGTTTTCTTTTAGAGCTTAATAACAGCTGATCTTATATTACGTTACTAGTCCGGATAATAGGTGTTTACGTGGTGTTTACCATATAATACGAGTACGGTAAACATTATTTGGACGAGTGACGTGCGATATTTGTACTCTAAATAAACTAACCTAAAAATAAAAAACCTGTACAAATCCGTTATGTATTCAAATGTTCCAACCAACTAAAGGACTTTAAGATGACTACTTATAACTTCGAAAAGAGGTTATGTTTTCGTTTATTAATTAGTTGGTCTGGTAAAACTCATTACAGTACGTACGTAATGAACCCCCATTTGGTAATAAGCAGGCAGAAAATATCACTTTTATCACCTTGACTATGGATTGAAAAGGGAATAATATCATACACTATGAATTCACCGAGACCCTCCTAATATATTTTCTGTGTATTGTAAACTGTTAATAATCTCAGTTTTCGTCAGAACAATGGCGGCGAACTTCAAAAGCGACGTGGGTAACCATCATTACTGTCGGTAGCCAGTATGTCATTGGTGAATGGTGTCTTAACTACTGCATTGTTAATGAGCATAGTAGGGAGTGTGTATTTGCGATTGTTATGCTAAATTGAATGTTCCAAGTGTCAAAATCACGTCAGTCAAGAGTGCCGCCACCGCTAACATCTTTGTCGCACCGACAAAACGTCAGTTGATACATGTATAAATACAAAATTATTATAACTGGTTAGCTGTGTGGATATACCTGGGTAGCTGTGTGGATATACCTGGGTAGCTAGCTGTGTGGATATATTGTTCATCCGGTAATCAGAAGGTTACTGGATCGATGCTGAGAAAAGCCAGGAACTAATGGTTCGAAACTGGACTAAGTTGTACTGGTTCATTTGGGGTTTTAATAAATATTATCATTGTAAAAAAACAGCTGACCTGAGTCATTAACAGCTGTCATCTCATTCATTTACAATTATCTTCACTCGTCTACTACTTAAAAATGTGTTGGCGTGGTATCTATTATTCTATCTTAGAATAAGAGGAGTGGATGGTTGATTTTAACTAGCGTTGTTATTTTCTACAATATTACCTAAAGTTGCATACATAGGCTAAACAAAGGTAACTAGTTATTGTTTTTTTTTTTTTGTTATGGGGGACTTCTGACGCAAAGACAACAAGTTATCATCGTGTAATTCTTGAGAGAAATATTTTCTGGTCCCACAACAATTCCCCGTTTTAAATTTTATAAATGTATACTATAAATAACCTAACCGTTGAAATTGTGAATTTATGGACTTTTTTATCCACCTAATCTTTCTACCTTATCTTACCTTACAACACACTCTTTGATTAGACGGCAATGTGAGGCCAGTACACACACTAACACATGGGGTTGATTGTTGAGGGGGGGGGGGTAGGGGGAAGGTGCAGACGACGCCTCGGCGACAAAACAAGGGGAGTTTGTCAGCTGAGGGGGACAAGGGAGATTATTCAAGGAAAACCCAAAGTCTGGACTTTCCCGCTAGTCATGCGTGAGATCCTGACATTTTAAGAACATCCTGAAGATTTTATAACATTTCAGTCAGAATAAATTGCTTGTAAAAAGGTCATACACTTTTCTAGGTTAACGTACAATTTTAAAATCAAGGGTGATTAAGAAAAATCATCAAACTAATTAATTACAATAATTGTTTTCATATGAATTGACAGTTTGTTTATTATAGTGTATATTATCTATATATAAAGCCAAAAGTACCCATCAACTTTTGAGAAAACTACAAGTCACACCCCCATAAACCGCATAGGTACTCAAAATGTTCGTCATGACGAGAAACCTTGCGCAAAATTATCCGTTTTTTCATAAATTGCCCTTTAAGGTCATAATTGCTTTCCAACGGGAAAATTCCATATACTGTACTTAATGTTAAAAATACCTCAGCTGTTCTTATTTGTATATTATTCTTTCAATTTATTACCTTTTTAAAA